>NW_027315723.1:6352973-6522973 GCF_026437365.1 Eucyclogobius newberryi
AGTGGGACATCAAAAGTTATCCAAATTACATTGATACCTCTCACGGTCTCTGTGCGGCGAAGCCGCAAACTGTAACTAAAATTTCAGAAATCTCCCATATTTAAAATTTCTGCCGTTTGCGCAGATAAAGTCCGAATTGCGTCAAATTAGAATCAGTTGTTAAACTCTTTGCCCTAAACCTACTTGAAGTGAAATAAATTCATTTGGCGCCACAGCGCCCCCTACAGATTTTATATGGAGGTTAAATGTTTAGTTTTGCGAAATTATATGAAATTTGACACACAACTCAATTTTAGCATCCCCATCAAAAAAGTCAATGAGACCCATGTCATAATTGTTATGGCGTTGCCGTAACGATGACCGAAACCTCCCATGTTATTCCAATGGGGCCAGAACATGTTTACACTTTAGACTTTCACAAACTCCTCCCAGGGCGTCAGCCCTATTAACCTGAAATTTGGTTAGACTCATCTTCAGGGGTGGACCATCAAAAGTTATCCACATTTTCATTCAAAGAGTCACGGTGTCTGTGCGGCAAAGCCGCACATTTTGCCAAGAATTCAAAATAAAATTGCTTTTTGATGGTAAAACAAAGGGGAGAACATGTGACAGCGTCACAGATTCAGCAGTAGGCGTGATAAAAGGACAATTGGGGCGCGTTAGCGCCCCCTCCTCTTGCGGCGTGGCGGCGGTGTGGCGGCGGCGTGGCGAGGGCCGATCATTGCCGCTTGCGGCTATATTTTATGTTATTTTCCCTTGATTCAAATCTGTGCTAGTTTTATTGATAGAGACAATATTCTTCCTGAAGTGTAATGGATTGTTGAGGTTGCTTGAAGTTTGAAAGAGAAAATTTATGCTTTATTGTTTTAAAATGGCGTTGTTATCTTCAAATGCGTCTGGTCAATGTCTAAATTATATTTTCTGTTTTTTCTGATTGTCCCGACCTTTGACAAAAACATCCTGAAATGTGCGTTCTGATTTCCAACGGCTCTAAGTACATCATCCAAACCTGGCAGTAAACTCACAAATGAAACTATAAATCAATAATCATTCTTTTCTCTGTTTTATTATTCTTTTCTAGTTACTTCAGGAGCTGGGAGTGTCTTGCCCAAGGACACGGCGACAGTAAACGTCCCACAAACGCAAATCTAAAGTGTCATTTGGTCTTATAGAGTAGTTATTGATTAAAATGCGGCGTACATTTATGCATATTTTGTCTGGGCGGATGATTGTAATCTCCAGATGTGATTGTGGTGACAGCGGCGCTCCGACCGTCCGAAGGCTCCGTTCTGCTCCAGCGCCGCTCAAACCATGCAATCAGCCCAGAATAACTGCACATTTAAAACCAAAACGCAATTCATTTATGGGCGCGCCGTGAGGGGAATCGCATTAACGCAAAGATCAGACAAAATGTTTCAGTTCAGGGATCGCAACGGTTTAGTTAGATTTATATTCAATAAAGCACAAATTTGAGTCTCCGGAGGGAAATTCAGATTTTCAAAAGAGATGACAGGATTCAATCATAATTGTGATGTTTTTAAAGCAGGCGAAAATATTTGTTTGCTACATTTTTGGTCAGTTTCTTTCTCAACATATAAACTTTCATGTGGAAACAACAACTTTGTCCAATCTGATGTTTTAGGGACATTATAACCTCAAAAGCTGTTTCTGAAAATGCTTTTTTTCCTCACATAGAGACAAAGCATCAGCCATAAAGCACCTGCACATCTCACACACTCAAAAACTTAACTCTAACCCTTATAAAAAATATAGATATATAAAAAATGAAACTGTTTTTACATGAAAAAAAAAACATGGAAGACTTTTTTCTTACATTTATGTGAGTCAACTACAGAAGAAGGTTAAAATGTCTCTATGATCTTTCCCTATTCACCTGCAATGTTTCGCCCTAAATAAAACTCTACGTGTGTGTACGAGGCACTATGTAGACTTTAAATAAAAGACAGAACGTGTTTCAGAGTCTGTTTTGTCCAAGCACAACTGAAACCTTCACTTTTGATCTCGCTCTTCGAAAGTCCGTCCTCTGTTTTTGACATTGTGAAAGTTTAAAAGTTTATTTCAAAATGATCTTCAGAAGCCACAAAGTTCCAGAGGCCAGAGCAGAGACGCTGTGGAGGCTCCGACCTGAAACACACCAGAAAATGTGGACTCAATCACAAGGTCAAACACGACCTGACATGAGGTGGAATATATAATAACAGAACTAATAATAGAATTGATAATAGCTATATATCTATATTTATTGTTCTCACAAAATAAAATTGGAGAAGTCGGAGCTTTAAAAGTGAATGATTTCTGAAATGAGACAAAGATAATTCCATAATTCTCTTTCCTTTACTTAGGAACATGTCAGTCCAGCGCCACATTTAAACTGATTTTGAAAATTGGCTAATCCAAGACAATAGCTGGACTAAATATGTTTACATTTTTTAAGGACTTTTTGGCCACAGGCTTTACCAGAGAGAACAGCCCCGGTGCGAAATGGGGATGAGAGAGAAGGGAGGACATGCAGCACACTGTCGGAGCCGGGAGTCAAACCCACAACACTTGGAGCCTGGCACGTGTGCAGCCGCCTTAACCACTCGGCCACTGGACACGGGACTAAATCTCTTGAACAGTCTCACCATGTTTTGATGTGGTGGTTCGCTTCGTCTCTCGTCTCCGCTTCAGTTCAAAGGCCGCCTGATGTTTAGGCTCCGTGACCTTTCACCCCCTTCTTCTCTTGGGCCCCTCCAGACTGAGGACCCCCACAGCGCCCCCTGTCTGCAGCCCTACTCCACTGTCCGTGCAGGGACGAGGCGAGGGTTGGACTCTCGGTGCTGGCATCTGCGACATAAAGTCAAACAAGTAATTTCTCGTCTGGCTTTAGAAAATACCACAAACACATGAAATGGAAACATGTTTTTACAAAGTATGAAAAAAATGACAAATGAGATGCAAAAATGAAGGACATTTTAAAAGTACAGTTTCTGGTACTACTGGTGGACTAATACGACTGTGAAACATTCCAGGCATAACAATGACATTTCCCTGGAAACCTCCACAAGAAAAGTGACATAGTTCAGCTTTAAAGTGCATGTGACAGGTTCAACCATGAGACAGGCCCCTATTCTGACAATGTTCAACTTCTGTTTGGCTGTGCATATGACTGAAAGGATTTTATCTGCACACTTATCTTTTATGTCTTAAACTGTTTTTGTGATTTTAATGCATTTTTTCCTGTCGTGTGAAGCACTTTGAATTGCCTTACAAATAAAGTTACCTTGCCTCATCCTTATATATATTATTCTATTACCAGCAGATCTAGTGTCTGGGATATTCTGTGTCTGGGATATTCTGTGCGACACCACACTGTGTCAAAAATGGTGGCGTGTTACGCACTGTGCCCTCTGGAAAATGGGTTAGACGACTCATTTCAGAAACATATAGTTCTTGAATTATATTAAATACTTTGCTAAAAATTGTAACCTAGTTGTCCCCAGTTTGAATTTTTGTATGACTTTTGGAAATTGTACTTCTTGGTTGGACATGAGCAGTAGATGTAACGTCGTCTGTGCTGGATAACTGTGTCTAAAGGGACAGAAGTGGACGGACAAAACACAATTGTCCCGTTTTAGCCTGATCTCATTGAGGCTCGTGGGTGACGCCTCAGTCGCCTCAGCTGACCACACAAGCATCGCACTTTAAAATGCAACTAAACCTGTCATGTGCACTTTAAATCATGCTAAATAAATGCAGTGAGGTTTCTACCATTAGACAGACATTTCAGGACCATGGACAGTTCACTGTGTTTAGATGTAAAAGGCCTGTTCAAACTTAGTACATTTGAGGCTTGTTTAGTATCTGTGGGTTTAAGAACTGATCCTGATTCATCCCAGAACGATTGATTTGACTGAATGAAAAGTTTTCCCTTTACGTTTCATACTTGCTCAGGAGCTTGATCGTTCTCTTTCTTCAGATGATGGGCAAAAAAATAATTGTTGTAGTGAAAAGTCACAATGAAGAGGCGAGACTTATTAGTTCTGCAATTTTGAACGGGAAGTTTCTGACCTGTTTCTAATATTAAGCCGTTTTAGATCAATATTGTGGTTTACAATGATAAAAAAAAATGAAAAAAAAGATAATTAAGATGTTTATATGTTAGAGTTTAATACTAAATACAAGCCAAAAAAAGCATAATAGTCCTATTTCACCGATTTGTGACTTTAGTTTGTTCACATCCTCAGACCTCTGTCTCTCTCAGCTTCTCTTCGTACAGCGAGGGTCTAAGGTCCAATCGTTTTGGAAGAAAATAATTCCCAGAGTTTAAATATTCATCAGAAAAAACATTTGTTAGAGCTGCTCCTTGACCCCCACATCTGTCCGACTCCTCACTCTGATGCCCCTCCACAGGGTAAAGAGACAAGTTTAGTCTAAAAAGCCCCAGATCACAAACAAAATTCAATCATAAGGTTAGAGCATTTTAATGGATAGGTCTATGAGCCAATCCTGTGCCAGTAATAGCTCATGTAACTGAAGAAGAGTTGCGTCTCTTTAGTCTCCTCACGTGTCCTTGATTTTCACACGTTTTGGCTTAAATATGAAAATCCCGTCTCTTCTTCTCTCCTGCCTCTGGTCTGACCCTCTCTCTCTCCTTGATGCAGCTGAAGAAGCAGCTTTCCTATATTCTCCCCTCTTTCTCTTCTGCTTTTTGATCATACAATCTAATCTAATATCACATTTATCACTGCTTATGAGTGAAACTTTCTGTCAATAGCGGCAACACTCAATAATGTTTAATATGTCGTTTGATTGAGTCGAATCATGACATGAACTCAACAGTGGAATATGATCATGTGGAACAAATGCGTGAGGACAAATCTTCTGATAATATTTGAAGTAAAAGCTTGTAATTTTTTTGAAACAGGGGAAATTTGCTGAAAGAACAAACAGTCTCACCTTAAAAGCGTCTGTCCGTGTGGGAAAAGAAAAAGGATCAAAGTCAAGTACAGGATGTCAATCAACGACAGACAACAGGAGAACAGGTATGTCACAGTTATTTAGTTGAAGTAAACTGGTAAACTATTATTTTTGTCAGTTTGCTCTCAGCACACATGCTTAAAATCCAAATCTGCAGCTGAACATGTTTCATTATTTCATTCAATCAACTTGTATCCATAGAGTCGTATGAGACATTTAACTCCAAAGGCCGTTTTCTCAGACATAAAGAGCTAAATTATCACCTGCACATATCAAACTTTACCATCTTGTACTGTAGAAGATTTTGATGGCTCGTGCAGAAGGATTTGTTAATATCTAATCAACGTTTTTCACATTTATATGTCACAAACATTCGCAATTGTGGTCACTTTTCCATATAAAATGCCGTATTTATACATAAAAACATTACATAATAAAAAATGCGTAATACATTTATCTACATTTGAGTAGATAAACTGCAGACGTTTCAATTTAACATCTTTATACGTAAGATTTGTTCCCATCCACCTGCAGGATCCTCAACAACGTTTGTGTGTTTGGGTAAAGTAGAGTTTTCCACACTTCCTCACCATAGAGCTCTCGGCCTTGATGCTCTTGTCCGTGCAGTACCCCTCGTCTCCTCTCGACGGCGCTGTTTGTCTCCGGGTCACGTGCGCGTCCGGCCCATGCACGGTCTTCACATGTTTCCTCAGAGAGCTCGGATCCGTGTAGCGCTTCGTACAACCTGGAACTTTACACACGTACGGTTTCTGTGGGGGAAAGACCTGGTTTAGTCCTGGTTCAGTCCTGGTCCCGTCCTGGGTACGGTCCTGGTCCTGTACCTCAGTGGAGTGGGTCCGGTTCTGGTGCTTGGCCCGGTCCGAAGCGTTGGAGAAGGCCTTGGTGCAGTCCTGGTGCTCACACACGTAGGGCTTTTCTCCAGTGTGAGATCTCAGGTGAGTCTTCAGGTTCTCCAGCCGCGAGTAGGACTTCAGACAGCCCTCGAACTAGGACAGGAACAGGGTCTGAACCAGGTCTGAACCAGGTCTGAGCCAGGTCTGAGCCAGGTCTGAACCAGGGTCTGAACCAGGTCTGAGCCAGGTCTGAACCAGGTCTGAGCCAGGTCTGAGCCAGGTCTGAACCAGGTCTGAGCCAGGTCTGAGCCAGGTCTGAGTGAGGTCTGAACCAGGGTCTGAACCAGGTCTGAGCCAGGTCTGAACCAGGTCTGAGCCAGGTCTGAGCCAGGTCTGAGTGAGGTCTGAGCCAGGTCTGAGCCAGGTCTGAGCCAGGTCTGAGCCAGGTCTGAGCCAGGTCTGAACCAGGTCTGAGCCAGGTCTGAGCCAGGTCTGAGCCAGGTCTGAGCCAGGTCTGAACCAGGGTCTGAGCCAGGTCTGAGCCAGGTCTGAACCAGGTCTGAGCAGGGTCTGAGCCAGGTCTGAACCAGGTCTGAGCCAGGTCTGAGCCAGGTCTGAGGCAGGTCTGAACCAGGTCTGAGCCAGGTCCGAGCCAGGTCAGAGGCAGGTCTGAACCAGGTCTGAGCCAGGTCTGAACCAGGTCTGAACCAGGGTCTGAGCCAGGACTGAGCCAGGTCTGAGCCAGGTCTGAGCCAGGTCTGAGCCAGGTCTGAGCCAGGTCTGAGCCAGGTCTGAGGCAGGTCTGAACCAGGTCTGAGCCAGGTCCGAGCCAGGGTCTGAGCCAGGTCTGAACCAGGTCTGAGCCAGGTCTGAACCAGGTCTGAACCAGGTCTGAGCCAGGTCTGAGCCAGGTCTGAGCCAGGTCTGAACCAGGGTCTGAGCCAGGTCTGAGCCAGGTCTGAACCAGATCTGAGCCAGGTCTGAGCCAGGTCTGAGCCAGGTCTGAGCCAGATCTGAGGCAGGTCTGAACCAGGTCTGAGCCAGGTCTGAGGCAGGTCTGAACCAGGTCTGAACCAGGTCTGAACCAGGGTCTGAGCCAGGTCTGAGCCAGGTCTGAGCCAGGTCTGAGCCAGGTCTGAACCAGGTCTGAACTAGGTCTGAGCAGGGTCTGAGCCAGGTCTGAACAAGGTCTGAGTGAGGTCTGAGCCAGGTCTGAGGCAGGTCTGAGCCAGGTCTGAGCCAGGTCTGAGCCAGGTCTGAACCAGGGTCTGAGCCAGGTCTGAGCCAGGTCTGAACCAGGTCTGAGCAGGGTCTGAGCCAGGTCTGAACCAGGTCTGAGCCAGGTCTGAGGCAGGTCTGAGCCAGGTCTGAGCCAGGTCTGAGCCAGGTCTGAGCCAGGTCTGAGCCAGGTCTGAGCCAGGTCTGAGCCAGGTCTGAACCAGGGTCTGAGCCAGGTCTGAACCAGGTCTGAACCAGGTCTGAGCAGGGTCTGAGCCAGGTCTGAACCAGGTCTGAGCCAGGTCTGAGCCAGGCCTGAACCAGGTCTGAACCAGGTCTGAACCAGGTCTGAGCCAGGTCTGAGCCAGGTCTGAACCAGGTCTGAACCAGGGTCTGAGCCAGGTCTGAGCCAGGTCTGAACCAGGTCTGAACCAGGTCTGAGCCAGGTCTGAGCCAGGTCTGAACCAGGGTCTGAGCCAGGTCTGAGGCAGGTCTGAACCAGGTCTGAGCAGGGTCTGAGCCAGGTCTGAACCAGGTCTGAGCCAGGTCTGAGCCAGGTCTGAGGCAGGTCTGAACCAGGTCTGAGCCAGGTCTGAACCAGGTCTGAACCAGGGTCTGAGCCAGGTCTGAGCCAGGTCTGAACCAGGTCTGAACCAGGTCTGAGCCAGGTCTGAGCCAGGTCTGAGCCAGGTCTGAGCCAGGTCTGAGCCAGGTCTGAACCAGGTCTGAACCAGGTCTGAACCAGGTCTGAACCAGGTCCGAGCCAGGTCTGAGCCAGGTCTGAGCCAGGTCTGAGCCAGGTCTGAGGCAGGTCTGAACCAGGGTCTGAACCAGGGTCTGAGCCAGGTCTGAACCAGGTCTGAGCCAGGTCTGAACCAGGTCTGAACCAGGTCTGAGCCAGGTCTGAGCCAGGTCTGAGCCAGGTCTGAACCAGGGTCTGAGCCAGGTCTGAGCCAGGTCTGAACCAGGTCTGAGCCAGGTCTGAGCCAGGTCTGAGCCAGGTCTGAGCCAGGTCTGAGGCAGGTCTGAACCAGGTCTGAGCCAGGTCTGAGGCAGGTCTGAACCAGGTCTGAACCAGGTCTGAACCAGGGTCTGAGCCAGGTCTGAGCCAGGTCTGAGCCAGGTCTGAGCCAGGTCTGAACCAGGTCTGAACCAGGCCTGAGCAGGGTCTGAGCCAGGTCTGAACCAGGTCTGAGCCAGGTCTGAGCCAGGTCTGAGTCAGGTCTGAGCCAGGTCTGAACCAGGTCTGAACCAGGTCTGAGCAGGGTCTGAGCCAGGTCTGAACCAGGTCTGAGCCAGGTCTGAACCAGGTCTGAGGCAGGTCTGAGCCAGGTCTGAGCCAGGTCTGAGCAGGGTCTGAACCAGGTCTGAGCCAGGTCTGAGCCAGGTCTGAGCCAGGTCTGAACCAGGTCTGAGCCAGGTCTGAGGCAGGTCTGAACCCGGTCTGAACCAGGTCTGAGCCAGGTCTGAGCCAGGTCTGAGTCAGGTCTGAGCCAGGTCTGAACCAGGTCTGAACCAGGTCTGAGCAGGGTCTGAGCCAGGTCTGAACCAGGTCTGAGCCAGGTCTGAACCAGGTCTGAGGCAGGTCTGAGCCAGGTCTGAGCCAGGTCTGAGCCAGGTCTGAGCCAGGTCTGAGGCAGGTCTGAGCCAGGTCTGAGGCAGGTCTGAACCCGGTCTGAACCAGGTCTGAGCCAGGTCTGAGCCAGGTCTGAACCAGGTCTGAACCAGGGTCTGAGCCAGGTCTGAGCCAGGTCTGAACCAGGTCTGAACCAGGTCCGAGCCAGGTCCGAGCCAGGTCCGAGCCAGGTCTGAGCCAGGTCTGAGCCAGGTCTGAGGCAGGTCTGAACCAGGTCTGAGCCAGGTCCGAGCCAGGTCAGAGGCAGGTCTGAGCCAGGTCTGAGCCAGGTCTGAGCCAGGTCTGAGTGAGGTCTGAGCCAGGTCTGAGCCAGGTCTGAGCCAGGTCTGAGCCAGGTCTGAACCAGGGTCTGAGCCAGGTCTGAACCAGGTCTGAACCAGGTCTGAGCAGGGTCTGAGGCAGGTCTGAGCCAGGTCTGAGGCAGGTCTGAGCCAGGTCTGAACCAGGTCTGAACCAGGTCTGAGCCAGGTCTGAGCCAGGTCTGAACCAGGGTCTGAGCCAGGTCTGAGCCAGGTCTGAACCAGGTCTGAGCAGGGTCTGAGCAGGGTCTGAGCCAGGTCTGAACCAGGTCTGAGCCAGGTCTGAGCCAGGTCTGAGGCAGGTCTGAACCAGGTCTGAGCCAGGTCTGAACCAGGTCTGAACCAGGTCTGAACCAGGGTCTGAGCCAGGTCTGAGCCAGGTCTGAGCCAGGTCTGAACCAGGTCTGAACCAGGTCCGAGCCAGGTCTGAGCCAGGTCTGAGCCAGGTCTGAGCCAGGTCTGAGGCAGGTCTGAACCAGGTCTGAGCCAGGTCAGAGCCAGGTCTGAACCAGGTCTGAACCAGGGTCTGAGCCAGGTCTGAACCAGGTCTGAGCCAGGTCTGAACCAGGTCTGAACCAGGTCTGAGCCAGGTCTGAGCCAGGTTTGAGCCAGGTCTGAACCAGGGTCTGAGCCAGGTCTGAGCCAGGTCTGAACCAGGTCTGAGCCAGGTCTGAGCCAGGTCTGAGCCAGGTCTGAGGCAGGTCTGAACCAGGTCTGAGCCAGGTCTGAGCCAGGTCTGAACCAGGTCTGAACCAGGTCTGAACCAGGGTCTGAGCCAGGTCTGAGCCAGGTCTGAGCCAGGTCTGAGCCAGGTCTGAACCCGGTCTGAACCAGGTCTGAGCCAGGTCTGAGCCAGGTCTGAACCAGGTCTGAACCAGGGTCTGAGCCAGGTCTGAGCCAGGTCTGAACCAGGTCTGAACCAGGTCCGAGCCAGGTCCGAGCCAGGTCCGAGCCAGGTCTGAGCCAGGTCTGAGCCAGGTCTGAGGCAGGTCTGAACCAGGTCTGAGCCAGGTCCGAGCCAGGTCAGAGGCAGGTCTGAGCCAGGTCTGAGCCAGGTCTGAACCAGGTCTGAACCAGGGTCTGAACCAGGTCTGAACCAGGTCTGAGCCAAACCTTCCAGCAGCTCTTTAACTAAGACAGAAACAGGGTCTTAACCAAGTCTGAATCAGGTCTGAAAAAAAGACTATACCAAACTCTCCAGCAGCCCTCGAACTAAAGGACACAAACAGGGTCTAAACCAGGAACTAAACCAGGTCTGAAGCAGGTCAGAACCAGGACTGAAAAACAAAACTTAAGATGTGCTCCGATCTGGAGAAGGGTCCAGGTCCTGACCAGGTCCAGGCTCAGATCTGGTCCACTGCTCCTGAAGGTTCATCCCAGAGCCATAAGAGTCATATTTGTACCTGTATATTTCATGCATTCTCACCGTGCACTTGTGAGGCTTCTCCCCCGTGTGGCGCCTCACGTGGACCACTAACATGTACTGCGCCTTAAACGGCTTCTTTTCTCTAGAACATTGGCTCCAGCGACACACGAACTCCTTCCTTTCCCCGTGGATGTGCTCTCCGTTTATGTGCTGCCATAAAAATACAGGGAAAGCAATATTCATCTAACGTGTGTAGGTTTATGTGAGGGCAAATCATCTAAAGGTTTGTCAGAACAAAACTAAACCAGGAGTAAACCTTCAGAGCTGAAATGTGCAATGTGATCTTTCTACATTTATGCTGTGTTCCCCAAATATTTCAGCTGTATTTATAACAATTCTTAATAGTTTTAATTTAGATTACATATTGGTCTATTTTTTATCTTTAATTTTCAGATCAGATTTGAAACTTGGACTATTTCCAGGTTTAAACCTGAGTGAGAGAAATATGTGAGAAGAGTGCAACATATTGTCAAGTTGTGTCTTTATTCTCAAACAAAACATAAAAGTGCATGCAGCAATGTCAAGGCTCCACTAACATAGACAGATAAACACTTCCCTGTTCTCTTTCAAAATAAAACCCATCCACAATGACAAGACTGTTGTCACATACACTGAAATTAAACATTTTACTTTAAATTAATGATGATTTTGGGATTTGAGCCATGGCCAATCTGGGGTGAAATATCACCAATTTACTGTAACAGGCCCATAGTTATTTGCAAAATAAGGACTAAAATGCATTAAAATACATGAATGAATGCTTTTTTTAAACAAAAAGTTCTAGAGGAGAATCCTCTCAGACTCCCCCACTTTTGGGTGACATTTTGTTTTTGCTAAAAAAAAAAGGGACAGATAAATTGGTGATGGGCCACCGGGCCAAGCTTGTTATTTAGATTTCTTTATCTTTATGTGAGACAGGGACAGTGACATTCACGTGTCAGGAGAGAGGCTTTGTACCAGGATGTAGCTCAAGTGCTAATTTGCACAATGTCGTACCTGAGCAAACTTCTCACCTGCACCAGTTGCTCTTGTGTGTTGAACTCTTTGCTGCAGTCGTCCCACAGACAGTTGGTCTCATAAACCGGTTCAGATCTGGGTCTGGACTGGTCCTGATCGGGGTCTTTGAGGTCCACACTGCTCCCAGTCACCTGGACACACAGGGAGCAGTAGTCGAAGTATTAAAAGTGGTAGTAGTGGTAGTAGTAGTAGTAGTTTTTTTAGTTGTCGGTGTCATTCCTCATTCGTCCAGGAGTGTTCCATTGTAGAAAAATATTTTTTTACTTTGCATTTCCATAGAGTCAGAATGTTACTGCTTTTAAATTGAAATATTCATGTTCATATTCATATTATTATTATTATCCTATTTCAAATGTGTGTTATCTCCACTTTGTGACTCTACAGCACCGCCCGGGATTCAGTCTGTGTAAAACTACTCATGATCACTCCATCTAATCCTCTGCCCCCCCTCTCGCTCTCTTTCTCTCTTTCTCTTTCTCTCTTTTGCTCTCTCTCCTGTTCCTCTCTTCCCTTTCTCTCCCTTTCTCTCTCTTGTATTTGTTTCTATGATAAATGTGTTCTTCTCCTGAGTTCCAGACCCCAGGGGCCTGTGGTGAGTAATCTGCCCGCTCTCGGTGCTCTGTTGTGGGGGTGATACATGAGCAGGGCCCCTGGTGGTGGGGCCTCAGGATGAATGGGTTAAAGCTGCTCCGTCAGCACCAGTCTGCGGGCCTCTCTGAGAGAGCAGAGTTTAACCAGCGACTATTTAAGTCCACAGGTTCAACTCTGAGTGGAGAACAGTTTTACTTTTTTACATTTTAACACTTAAACTTTACTACATTGAGGGGTTCACTGTCAGTTGTTTATATCATAAGGGCAACACATTTGTGCAAGTAATGTTAGCTAGCTAAAGAAAAATAACTTTTAGCTACTGTTCCTTGTCATATTGTACACATTTTTAGCTTTCTGGTCAAAGCGAAAGTGTACAAGAGTTCGGAGAGTGAAAACGTTTCACTTTTAGGGGTGCTCCAGCACTTGGACCTGGAGGCTCTGCTCTGCCCCACACCAACAGGGGATGTTCAAGAGCCCGAGGCCAAGGAGACCCAGCTGGTGTGTCCCACCATCCAGACCTCCTTACACCCAGAGGAAAGCTGTCTGGTCGAGCTTCTCTCAGAGGAAAGCATCAACACCCCAAGAGGAGAGCGCTCTGGTCAAGGACCTCCACGAGCAGCTGAAGCAAGTGACGGACAAACTTGAAAAACAGTCCATTTAATTTATTTTGTAACACCCAAAATCACAACAATAGTTGCCTTGAAGGGTCTGAGTGAATTAGAGGTAGATTAAAGATTGTTCAGAGGAGATTTGCATATGGATGATGTCCCAGCATCCCCTGTCATTAGAGCCTCTTTCTTGGCAATAGAAAAAAACGACAAAACCCTTTGTGAAAAAGTAAAAACCTGTGGGAGAAGCACAGTGAAAGGGAGATCCTACTCCCACAGACGGACAGGCTGTAGATGGTCCAGAACTGACGCGCTTCCATTTGCAGAGACATTGGACCTGAAGCTTTAGACTCAGGAAAGACTTTCCAAAGACAGAGATGTGAAAGTGAAAAAGATTTAATATTAATCTCCAAAAGAAAGAGAACCGGCTGGAAGAGCACATCACGGCACAGAAGGATGTCCACTATCTACTATCTCCACTATAATACTTCAATGCAGGACAATGTGCAGCTCAAACAGGAAGTCGCCATTAGAGTCATGGAAAAGATGAAAGAAAAGCCTAAAGATCAAGACATAGTAACTGCTGAACTGAAAAACACAGACAGGTGCTGCCCTGTCGAGTGGTTACGGCACAGCACACGTACGCCAGGCTCCAATAATTTACTGCATGTCTTCCCTTCGCTCTCATCCCCCATTTCACACTAAACGTTCCTATCAAATAAAGCTTTGGGCCAAAACATTCTTAAAGAGAAAAAAAAACACAGACAGGTCAATGTCAGTTCTTGCTTTTCAGAAGAGCGAGAAACAAAGGCACAACAAGCCCCTCTTGAAAAGACTGGCCAATGTGACGGAGCAGAAGAGGCCCAGACACCAGCAGCACTAACACACCTCCAACCACCGTTACCCTGGCAATAGGGAAAATAAAACTAAATATTAGAAAAATTCAAGCATTTTGATGTTATACCAACCTAATATTAATGTTCTATGTATTATTAAAGGTGTGGTGGCTCATGGAAACTATGTCAAATGTATTCAACAAATTCAACGTTGTTTTTTCTGGCCCGTAGCCCCGTATAAGTCGGCCCTCGGTGAAAAAGGTCTGGACACCCCTGCTTGGATGGAGGTGTAGATTGGTGATACATTTATCCTCCACCACCTCTTGGAATAACATCCTGGGACTGTTTTGTTATAAACCGGTTGGGTGTTGGGTTGTTGTGTTGTAGAGTCTATTACCGGGGAGACGGAGGAGGAGGGGCGGGGTCTGTACGCTTCACCTTTGACCTTTGCCCTCTTGGGGATGATGGGGTCGACGGTGCTGCTGACTGAGGGGTCGCTGCCCGGGGTCTGAAAAACAAATCAGTAAAACATTAACTTTTCAACGTAATAAAGCTTTAAACTTTAAACTTGTGACACTGACTCGGAGCGACTCTCTGTTTCCTGCATTTCCACTCAGGACGTTTGATTGGTTCGGGCATCTTTGATTGGTCAGGAGATGCAGAGCAGGGGCGGGATTCAAGCCGAACCCTCTCTGATTGGTCAGCAGTTGCAGGGGTGGGACAGGGCCAAGGCTAAACCCTCTGTGATTGGTCAGAAGGGGGTGGTAGGTCACAGGGCCCAGGTGAGACGGGAACGATGGACTGGAAGGAGAAAAGAGAATTAAACCAGGACTAAACCAAGTCTAAACCAGGACTAAACCAGGACTAAACCAGGACTAAACCAGGACTAAACCAGAACAGGTTTAAACTACATTCAAACCAGGAATAAACCAGGTTTGAACTAAACTTGGATTAAACCAGAACTAAACCATGGATTTAATTTGGGATAAACCAGGACCAAATAAGTATAAAACACTGCCTTAATGAAATTAAACCATGTCTTGCTCTTATCCGATCTGATCCCAGAATGAACTAGTAAAACATTAGTAAAACAGGGCTAAAGTGAGCAATAACTTTGGACCGCTGCATTCAAATGAACTAGTTCTGTTTTACACAGGAAAAATGTCTTTAATCTTAATCTTACCATTAAAAACGAATTCTTATTTACAATGTTTATTTCTCTACCTCAGACCTGAGATTTCAGGTGTTTTAATGTTGCTTTGGCTCTAAAATCAACCCTGACATGTTCTAAACTTAAACACTTACTTGACAAGGTGAGGATACTGTGCCGTGATTGGTCGGTTGAGGACAGTGACCAAGCTATGGTTCGTGGCCCGAAACGCAGTTCCAAAGTCTAGACCGGGGTCCAGAAGAGGAGCCAGAGACAGCGCCCTCTTCCTGCTGAGCCTGGAACTGCGAGGAGTGGATGGATGTGGGGCTGGAGACAGAAACAGGTGAGGGCGGGGTTTAGTGTCTTTAGTGTCAATTACTCTGTCAAAGAATTGCTATAATAGGCTCCGAGCACCACGGCACATGGCTAGTTCTGGTCATTTATTTCACACACTGAGAGATCACGCAGTGGACAGTGTTCAACTATGAGAAGGAGAGTCTAAGGACAGAGGACCCTGGGACATCGTCCCTCGCCACCACAGACATTGTTGATTCATTTCTCCCTGTGGCCCTCTGAGGCAACTGTTGTTGTGATTTTGGGCCTTACAAAAATAAATTGATTTGATTTGATTTGAACTATGTACTGTATTGTACATTAGAAAAACAAACCAAAATAAAGTATTCACTAGCAAGGACCATCAGCTAAGATGCAAAGTGTTTACGAAAATGAAATTAATTTGAGACGATGTTGTTTTGGGGCTTCTGGTCACGAGGGCTGTGGGCTCCCGGGCCTCGACACCCCGTTCTAGGAGATCAATTTGAATCATTAGAAGAGGGTGGGAGGGGCACAAAGTCACGAACCCTGATTTGTGTGACCTGGATGCTTAAACAGTCTACTCTTCGGAAGGGGGCGTGGAAGGGGGCGTGGAAGGGGTGTGTCATGCTCCCGAACTTAAGATGACAAACTTATCTTCATTTATTGATGAAAATCAGAGGTTGTTTATTCTTTTTTCATAAAAAGGTCTTTTTGTAGGTGATTTAGAGTCTGTTCATGGGAGAATCACGATTGATGATTATCTTTTAAAGCCGATTGTCGTGGCTTTAAACAATAAAGTTCTGACACGATTGTTCAATTCATTGTTATAATCCCAGTAGACAGTGAGTCGGGGTTGGATGCTACAGCGATTTAAAACTCACAAATGAGTTGAATACTTCACTGAGGGACACAAAGTCATATCATTTTCACATCAAATCAATCCCTTTGTTTTTGCTATAAATTTTACTTTGTAGTTTATGTTAGGTTTTATGTTTTAACAAAAGTAAGCATTAACTTTGAAACACTTTGGGATAGATTTAATAGAAGTTTATACATAGCAAAACGGGTACAGTTGAGGTCTAAAACAAGACTAAACCAGGACTAAACAAGTGCTGAACCCGGTCTAATCCAGAACTAAACCAGGTCTAAACCAGGACAAAACCGGGACTAAACCAGGACTAAACCAGGACTAAACCAGGACTAAACCAGGTCTAATCCAGGACTAAACAAGGGCTGAACCCGGTCTAATCCAGGACTAAACCAGGACTAAACCAGGTCTAAACCAGGACTAAACCAGGACTAAACCAGGTCTAATCCAGGTCTAAACCAGGGCTAAATGGGTTTAACTGACCTTCCAGGTGCTGCATGTACTCAGGGCTGAGCAGATCAGTGTACTGCCCCCTACTGGACATGAGGCTGTAGTACTCCGAGGCCCCTGGGCCCGAGAACCCGAACAGAGCGCGCTCCTTCAGCTGCTCATGGGACACTGAGGGGGAGAGAGGAGACCAGAGCTTTGGGACAAAACAAATATAAATGTGTCGAATAGATCAAATAAATGGGACGGTGGGCCACCTGCTCGTCTCCATGGAGATGTTATTGTTTTAAACTTTTCCATCCAGCATTTATTAAACCCCTTGTGTTTTATAGCTTAGACATACACAGACCTCCACCTGTAATGTTTCTGCTGGAAGCTGGTGCTGTCCATGGTGTAATCCCTCATTTCTACCTCCAAAGACCAGCAGGTGACTCACCCCTGTCTGAGTCTCTGCTTTCTTTAGTGGTATAAAAGTGGTTCCCAGTAGCCAGTGGTCAGTGGCCAGTAGCCAGTGGTCAGTGGTCAGTGGTCAGTGGTCAGTAGCCAGTAGCCAGTAGCCAGTAGCCAGTAGCCAGTGTCAGTAGTCAGTAGTCAGTAGCCAGTAGTCAGTAACCAGTAGTCAGTCAGTAGTCAGTAGTTACTCACAACACAAAAGCTTGGTCACAGAGCTTGATTTCATGTCAGAGAATGCAAGAGTGTTAAAAGAGGGTAAACAGTTCTTTCAAAGCTGTAATCGTCTGTGTCAGAGTGACACCACAACATGGCTATATATATATATATATATATATATATATATATATATATATATATATATATATATATATATATATATATATATACATGTTTATATAGAGAAAGATTTAAAATAACCCTGCAAACATTCTTACATCTGTTGGTTTCTTTGTAAATTAAATCATTCCTCTTCTGTTGTGGACATTTTAGTATTAGTTGTTACTGCTATTGTCTGATAGCAGAGACATGTCACTCATGGAGATAACTGTCCCTGGTTTTTGACGCAAAAAAGTATCAGAGAAAAGTTCCCCCATGATAAATGTACATTAGATCAGCAGAAAAGCGGCTCTTCTCTCTCGATCAGCTGCAACATCTTTAAAAGCGCTTTAAAGGTGACTCGTGCTCTCATTCTTTCTGCTTTGGCTCTGACACAGTTATTATTTTACATCATAAATATTATTATGATTTCTGACACGTCACAAAGGTAGATTTATCAGCTCCACAACTCTTTAACGTTGACCAAAGTGAAACATGTTCTTACGCTCAGTGAAGATAGGGCCGTGCACGTGAGGAGCGTGCACGTACGAGGGGGCGGGGCAAAACGGGGAGTCGGCTGTCACCATGGAAACTGGGGAGAGGCGGACCAATGGGAGCTCAGCGAAGGCGGGGCCAGAGATAGGAACAGCAGACGAACTGGAAACAAGAGAGAAATGATGATGATGTGATGCCTTTTTCCCAGGTATCCATCCATGTTGTCCATGGCAGGGGTTTTGAGGCCCAAATACATAGTTCTGAACACATGATAATGATGGGTCTCCTAGCAACCACAGTTTCTCCAACATTCAGCCCCTCCCTCTGAATAATGAGCACTTTGACGTGGTGTTCTGAAAAAACAGATCACATTCTTCAACAGAATTCCCTCCGAACATGAGATATTGGTTCTCAATAGAACACAAATCTACATCTAGTTTTGCCTCAGTCTTTTACAGCCAGTTTATCCCATTTCATCCACTTCTTATAGTTTATTGTTTTCATTGTCCCAGATACAAACTTACACCTGAGTCGTACACTTCCAAAACACCCTGACAACTACAGACCTGACACCCTCGGACCTGTCAACCGCGGACCTGACAACCACGGACCTGACAACTGCTCCTGCCTACTTGCTCCTGCCCACTCCTGCTTACTCCTGCCTACTCCCGGTTGCTCCTGCCCACTCTTGTCAGCTCCTGCGTGCTCCTGCCCACTCCTGCTTGCTCCTGCCCCATCCTTCTTGCTCCTGCCCCCTCCTGCTTGCTCCTGCCTACTCCTGATTGCTCCTGCCCACTCTTGCCAGCTCCTGTGTGCTCCTGCCCACTCCTGCTTGCTCCTGCCCCCTCCTGCTTGCTCCTGCCTACTCCCGATTGCTCCTGCCCACTCTTGCCAGCTCCTGTGTGCTCCTGCCCACTCCTGCTTGCTCCTGCCCCCTCCTGCATGCTCCTGAATGCTCCTGCCCACTTGCTCCTTCCCACGCTTGTCCACTCCTGCTTGCTCCTGCCCCCTCCTTCTTGCTCCTGCCCCCTCCTGCTTGCTCCTGCCTACTCCCGATTGCTCCTGCCCTCTCTTGCCAGCTCCTGTGTGCTCCTGCCCACTCCTGCCACCTCCTGCGTGCTCCTGCATGCTCCTGCCCACTTGCTCCTTCCCACGCTTCCCCATTCCTGCTTGTTCCTGTCCAATCCTACCCGCTCCTGCCCGCTCCCACTTGCTCCTGCCCACTCCTGCATGTTCCTGCCCCAGCCTTCTTGCTCCTGTCACTTCCTGCTTGCTCCCGCTCCCTTGGGCAGGAGAAAGTGGGAGCGGACTCCTGCCCATTTTGCCTGCTCTTCTTCTTGCTTGCTCCTGCCTGCACCTGCTTGCTCCTGCCCACTCCTGCTTGCTCCAGTCTGCTCCTGCCCTCTCTTGCTTGCCCCTGCCCACTCCTGCTTGCTCATGTCATCTCCCACTAGCTCCTGCCTCCTCCTGCCTCCTCCTGCCCATTCCTGCTTGCTCCTGCCTCCTCCTGCCCATTCCTGCTTGCTCCTACCTCCTCCTGCCCATTCCTGCTTGCTCCTGCCCACGCCAGCTCCTGTATGTTCCTGTAATTACTCGTTTCTCTGTGATGGATGTGCCGCTCGCCACCAAACTTTGCTCACATAAATCTAGATGGTGGAGCGGGCGCGCCTCAGGCCCCGCCTCTTCCGTATGTGCGTTTGTTTGAGTGTGTGCATGTGTGTTTGTACGGCTCTATAACGTCTGGGCAGAGATGGAGAGCCCTGGGAAACTGTGTCACCGCTTTGGGCTCCAGAGTCCAGTTTGTTTTGCAGAAAGACATTTGCCTTTTTAATTTGAATAAAATAAATAATTACAGTATTTCTCAAACTGTGGTTCACAGGAGTTTGCTGGATTATATGCCCAAGTTAGTAACAAAGACAAAAGTCTCTGGTATGGGCCGTTGCTCATCTGCTTAGTCCTGGTTTACTCCTGGTTTAGACCTTGTTTAGTCCTAGTTTAGACCTTGTTTGAACCTGGTGGTTAGGTCCAGGTTTAGACCTGATTCAGACCTGGTTTGGACCTGGTTTAGACCTGGTTTAGACCTGGTTTAGACCTGGTTTAGACCTGGTCTCAGCAGAGTTGTTGATTACAGTTTTTGACCCTGAGGCTGTTCCACAAAATAATGAACTCAAACATGATGGATCTACTCCATTTAATCAAACTAATGTACTGAATGTATCTGACACACAGGGAGGCAAGAGGGTGGGACCCTCTTGCCTCCCTGTGTGTCAGATGCCCTCCCGCTTTTCTCTCTCTCTCTCTTCTTTTAGGACATCCACCACTGGGTCTTTGCTGCAAACGTTAATAATTCAGAAATATTCAGAAATAACAAGAATGAAACGAGAATGAAATGATGATGCAACAACCATCTGGTTTAGAGGAATTTGAGCTTAATGATCCTTTGTTCCATTGTGTTTTGACCAAAAGGTGCATTATGCATTAACTGAATATGAGTTTGAAAATAATAGATTTTCACAAAGCTCAAATACAAAAATCTTACATTTTTAGATGATCTCCCATCATGTGAGACCTTGTATAGCCGTATGTAATGTAATGTAATAATAATCCAAAATGATGATAATGATAATGATTCACAATTTTTACATTTTAAGCAAATTATTACAAAATGCAGGTACTAACTTGTGTGATAATAGGAATATCAGAGACAATGGCATGTACTTTACTTTACTTTAGTATAGCATAATGATAATGGCATAACAAGGGACAGCACAACCTGCTGTGTCTCCATGAGCTCTTATTCTGTGTAAAAGCTGCAAAGCCTGTAGTTTCGACCTTTACAAACATGTTTTGAAGTGAGTGTGCGTCTGTGAGCCTGACCTGTGCAGGTGCAGGGCGTGGCAGCTGCACCGCCCGTCGAGGGGGATAGGAGCGTGGAATGACGGCAGAGCTGAAACACAAAAGAAAGAGAGTGTGTTAAAATCTCAATACATAATAATTCACGCTAAAATTATCTTTCGAAAGGTGAAAAGTTCTCATAATGGTGCTGTTAAAGATGAAGCTAAAAAGTGCTACAATCAAAACAACACGTAAACCCCTGACTAGACTTCAATAGTTTCTCTTGGAGGTAAATAACTGAATATTCTTTGGAGATTCAATAATCTCATGGACAATAGAAATAGCCCTCTCACCTCACAGCAAGAAGATTCCCGGGCTGGACCTTTGCAGTCGCATGTTTTTCACACGTATCTGGGTTTCATCTGCCAGTTTTTCCCCATCAACCCAAACCTAGACCAAGATCTGGGTCTGGTCCCCGGGCGCTACAGTGGCATGGGTCAAATGCAGAGATTCATTTCCCTCACTAGGGATTAATAAAATAAAGTATACAAATTGATTGTAAGCTAAACTTTCTTATTGATTCATGCTAATCCTAAAAGCCCCGTGTGGTGGTCCTGGCTGCAGACTGAGAGGCCAGAGTCAGCAGTGTCCGGTGCAGTAGAGCGTGTTCTGCTGAGCTCCACACAAAACTATATTTATCACTCTGTTTATATCTGTGTCTCTCCAACTGAATCTGTCATAATAATGCGTGACAGTGTCTGCGGGAGGTCTGACTGGGACCAGGGTCAAGTGTGCTCCAAAACTATAAGTCACAGCCAAACCAGGGTCAAACCAGAACTAAATATCCCCTCGATCTAGATTCGGATCAGGTCCACTACATAAGAAACTTCACAATCAAGTCTCACTTTGTGTCGAGGTGATTTTTTTCCTGGTTTAGTTCTGTTTTAGTCTCAAGCCCTGGAGCATTTTAAATTAATTTACTTATTTTAAGACACAAAGTATGCAGACCACAGATATTGGGACATTTTGCATCCTTAATGCTGCTGGGACAATCTGTTAGATCTGTGTCACCATTGTTTGTCTCACACTGAAAGACAGCGATACACACTTTTCACTGAAGATTTGCTGTAAGCGAAGGACCACAAAACTGTCGATCGTACGAGCACCATAATTCAAACAAATATATGAGGACATGACGCACCATCAAATGCCTTTTGATGCGCTCTTATTCACCGTGGAAATGAAAGAGAAAGAATAAAAGTGCCTCAGGAGCAGTGTGAGCTTGAGATAAAGAGCCTCTTATTGTAGCAGTGATGATGAAGGAAAAGGTTTGTATATGTGTTGGTGTTCTCAACTATTTCTACATTTTAAGAGCTGTCACTTGGCAACGGGGGCCTGGGGCTTCTCTGATTGGCTGTTCATTGCAATTGTGAAATTCCAACATGTTTGAAGTTTTGGAGCTGCGACAGACCCCACAGACATGAGAGGTGCCACGACAAGTAATGACGTACAAGAAGTGCTACTCGGGCCACGCCCTAAAACTCATGGAGAGACATATCAGGCGTCAAATCCTCTGTAGTGCAGTCAGTTTATTCCTTAGTCTAGTTTTTGTCTAAATCCTGCAGTTGTCCTGTTTAAGTCTAAGTTTGAAATCAACTATAGTCCTTCTTTAGTCCTGTTTTAGTCATGCTTTATTCCTTCTATTACCTTTAGTCTGGCCCAGTTTTAGTCCTGCTTTTGCCCCTCTTGCGCCCTGGTTTTGTCCTGGTTTAGTCTTACTTTAATCCTGCTTTAGTCCTGCTTTAGTTACTCTTTAGTCCTAGTTTAGTCCTGCATTTCTCACTCTTTAATCCTGCTTTAGTCCTGCTTTAGTCACTCTTTAGTCCTGGTTTAGTCCTGCTTTAGTCACTCTTTAGTCCTGGTTTAGTCCTGCTTTAGTCACTCTTTAGTCCTGCTTTAGTCACTCTTTAGTCCTGCTTTAGTCCCGCTTTAGTCCTGGTTTAGTCCCGCTTTAGTCCCGCTTTTGTCCTGCTTTAGTCCCGCTTTAGTCCTGGTTTAGTCCCGCTTTAGTTACTCTTTAGTCCTGCTTTAGTCCCGCTTTAGTCCTGGTTTAGTCCCGCTTTAGTCCTGGTTTAGTCCCGCTTTAGTCCCGCTTTAGTCCTTCTTTACTCTAACTTATCCCCTCCTCCTCCAGGACAAACCGCGTTGTCGTCTGATTTACGAGCGTTTGGCGTAATCGCGAAGCTTAACTGGGATTTCCATGTTAAATAATTACCGTAAGTCCTGGTTTATTAGCACATGATGAAAACGCGCTGTCGCAGGAGCCACATTAAAGCACCAGATGTGTTCACCTCGGGAGGAGCTGGGAGGGGCCGAGGGGCCCGGGAGGAGGGGCTGAACTAATGTCTGAAGCTCTGCAGATTCTTCATAACCAGAAAACCAGGCTAAGAATAACATTAGCATTAGCACTCTGGAGTTTGCTAATGAATCAAAATGAATGTGACAAAAGCACATCACTTAATTACAATAACTACCACAGAATCAGTCTTTGTGATCAATGTGTTTATTGTCGCATCATTTTAGATGAATCCGCCTCATTTGGACAAAATACATAAATAAATACATCAACTTAAACACTATTTATAACTTAAAGTGCATATGACTGGTTTTCATGTTTCTCTAATTGTGACATTGTTTGGTGGGAGTGTCCCTGTGGTAAATATGATGTCATCGTTTCACATCAGTCAAGTTGCAGTTTGTGCTCTCATACGGCGACTGTATCCATTACAAATGTCACCAAAACTGTCAAACTGGGAGAAAATAGACTCAAGTTTCTAGTCAAATCTTAAATATAATCATGTTCTTTGCGTTATAGTCAAATGTGTCATATGCACTTTTACAAAGGTTTGTTTTCAGAATGGAGCAAAAATGAAGTGGAACATAACGTGATTTCAATGGAGAAACTGGGATAAACCTCAGAACATATGAAAAATCAAAGAGGTTTTGGCAAAAGAAAACAACGGTTATCAGAAACTGGTTTAAACATGTGTTATTGTGTTTTACATGATTTGTTAATTGAATAGGAAAATATGAAGATTATTGTGATTAAGGCAAAACCCAGATTTTTAACAGGTTTAATTAGATACAAACTTATGTAAATATCAACCCCACAATACTTTTATCTACAGATATATTACATACTTAACCATACATTATATTTTGCTGAGCTCAAATACAATCATGAATCTAGAAACTTTCCATATTTGTCTCAGAAAACATACCATATTGATGTCTCAATTTACCCTTTCTTATCTGGACCCTAGGAAGGCTAACTTATCTGCCACCTCCAGTTAAATTAAATTAAATTAAATTCATTAAATTAAATTTCAATTTCCAATCATTTCAATTCTTCAATTAAATCCAATAGATTCTATAACATGCAAAACCACAGTGAAAAACCGATTCAACAAAATTCATAGAAAATTAGCAAAGAGGTAATGTCCCAGAATTCCCTGTCCTTAGAACCTTTTCTGCCCTGGATTCAGAACAAACATATTGTTGAATGAGCTCCGTATTTCTAGATACATGAGGTTCCTGGAGGTTCCTGGTTCTCCTTCGGTCCCCCCTCTTTCTGTGGAACCTTCCTCTGCAGCTGCGGCTCCGACGCTGGAGGTCGTTATGATAATCCTCGTTAGTGTGATTAATACCGTGCGTTCACAGGATATATAAATATGTGTGAATATTTGTGTCCTTTTCCCGAAAGGCCTCTTTCTCTCCACGCTTGAAAAGACGGAGCACCAAATTAGGCTGGAGAATATTCATAAAACTACTGCTCCTTCACAATAAGAGTCTGAGTGATGTTGTTGTTGTTGTTGTTGTTGTTGTTGTTGTTTTATGGCGGTTGGCATCCAATTGTTGCATTACCGCCAGACTTTATTCCTCAGACTTTTCGTAGTTGTTGTTGTTGTTGTTGTTGTTTTATGGCGGTTGACATCCGAGTGTTGCATTACCGCCAGACTTTATTCCTTAGACTTTGTCGTAGTCCTTGTTGTTGTTGTTGTTGTTGTTTTATGGCGGTTGGCATCCAATTGTTGCATTACCGCCAGACTTTATTCCTCAGACTTTTCGTAGTTGTTGTTGTTGTTGTTGTTGTTGTTTTATGGCGGTTGGCATCCAAGTGTTGCATTACCGCCAGACTTTATTCCTCAGACTTTGTCGTAGTCCTCAGACTCTGTCGTAGTCCGTAAAAGTACTCCTTCCATTGCTTTGGTGTTACAAAGCCCATGAGGTCATGATATGTCTTTGTGACTAGAATAGTTGTTGTTGTTGTTGTTGTTGTTGTTGTTGTTGTTGTTGTTTTATGGCGGTTGGCATCCGAGTGTTGCATTACCGCCAGACTTTATTCCTCAGACGTTTCGTAGTCCTCAGACTCTGTCGTAGTCCGTAAAAGTACTCCTCCCATCGCTTTGGCGTTACAAAGCCCATGAGGTCATGATGTGTTTTTGTGACTAGAATAGTTGTTGTGTCAGAGACCAACCGGCTTTATTCCAGGGAGACTCTTCTTCACCTTCCTCGCCCTCTTTGACGTTCGGTGCTTTGGAAGTACAAAGCCCATGAGATCATGGGACGTCTTTGTTGTTTTACAAAGCCCATGAGGTCATGGGACGTCTTTGTCGTTTTATCCTTTAGAAGTCCTTCTTCCATCGCTGCAATATGCCCAAAGCGCTGGCACTTAAAGCAACGCAGGGGCGGCGGAACATATGGCCTGAGCTCAGACTCTGTCGTAGTCCGTAAAAGTACTCCTTCCATTGCTTTGGTGTTACAAAGCCCATGAGGTCATGATATGTCTTTGTGACTAGAATAGTTGTTATTGTTTCAGAGACCGACCGGCTTTATTCCAGGGAGACTCTTCTTCATCTTCCTCTCCTTCTTTAACGTTCGGTGCTTCCATCGTACAGCTTTATTCTTTAGGCTTCATTCTATAGGCTTTAATATTTCCACTGATGTCGCTGCTTGGTAGCCGTGCGTCTACGAGACTGGACGAGGACAGGAGACCACCCCCACCCCATCTCGTCACTCTGATCACTCTGACTCCCCAAAAGCAGACCCCCATCACTCCGACTCCCATTTAGCGCCTTTAGCCTGTTTTCTATATCTGCCCAATCAAGCTCCTTTGTTCCAAGGAATCTCCCTGCAGCTTTAGCAATGATCCTGATCCTTTCAGTTCTGCTTTGAGTCTGAGCAGCACAGTTTACAACATCCACCATAAAGAGTACAAAATCCTCTCTATCCACAACCAGGGTATTCTCATTAATTCTGGAACCTGCACACTTGGGACCTCCACTCTTGAAACCTTCACACTTCTTGGGAGCCACGCTGGCCTTTCTCATTTCGCCCTGGCTGGGAGCAGCGCTGGCTCCTCTCTCTGTATTTACTCTAAACTCGTTACTTGAAACTTTCTTGACTGCATCTGCATAGGATATACCTTGAGAGACCTTTATTTTATGCACCTCAGCAGCTCTTTTGCTAAACCTGCATCCCCCGTAGGCAGAGCTATGTTCTTCCTCACAGTTACAGCACTTCAGCCTTGCTCCCACGTCACACTTCCCATACTCGTGATCTCCTGCACATTTACCACATCTTTGCCTCCCTCTACAGACCGCTGCAATATGCCCAAAGCGCTGGCACTTAAAGCAACGCAGGGGCGGTGGAACATATGGCCTAACGTCATGGCACATGAACCCAATGAACACCTTACTAGGCAGGCACCTCCCTTCAAGTGTTACCATTACCGACAAGCTGTCACATCTTACCCCAGACCGGGTCACCTTCAACCGCCTAGCGTCCACCACCGTAGCTCCAGTCAAATTCTCCTTAACTTCATCCACAGACGTCGCCGTAGGGACACCTACGATAACTCCTCTGACCGTGTTTCTTTCAGCATCAGACACAAGAATGTCCTTTCCACCCAGACGTTTAGTTCCAATCGCCTTCCGTTGCTGAGCCGCGTCCTTGCACACGACCAGCAGCGAGCCATCTCTAAGGACACTCGCACTCTTGATCACTCCCACAGCTACAGTTAGGCTCTTTGACAATGCCACTGAATTCCACTCCTTAAAGGATGCACTATCCTGTGCAAGCTTTATGATCACCTTACAGTCTCTGCTCTCACCCCGGATATCAATAGCTTCAGCCTCATCCTGCTGCTCATTCCCAGAACCCTCGGACGAGCTAAGGGACTTTTTACGTTTCCGGGCACGTGCAGCCAGAAAAGGCTGCTCCTCCACGTGATGTTTCCTCAATGTTCTTTTATGAAGGAGTGAGGCAAAGGGCATTATTCTGAAAGTCTGATGGACGGAATATTTTCACCAATTTCATTCATCCTGTCTGAGAAAATGTTAATCCCAGAGATGTTTTTGAGGAGGAAACTATGTTAGAAGAAGTTTATACAGAGAGGAAAAACAGATTAAACATGTTTGTAAAATGAAGTACAACAAATACTTGTTCCTTTATCATTTGTTGTTTAACCTAAAGGCCTCTAGTTGGAAGGAGCTGGAGGATTATAAAGCCTCCATCACCTGAAGAGTCGTTTCCATGTGTTCAGTCCACATTAAATCATGCAAATTTTTCTCATTTTGAAAAATTACTTCAGCTCGTCGTTTATCTAAAGAGTCGTGTCCCAGATTCCCCTGAACAATGGGCTCCATAAGAACATTATCATAACACATGCTCTTTATGCATATATTACTCTATTATTAAGAGAAGATCTCACTAACAACTGTCTTTATTCAAATTAAAGGGCCCTATATGGTCGTCTTCCTGCAGGTTTAGGGCGAGGCTATAAAACATTCCATCTTTCAATGAATAATCATAGTACAATATAAACTATGCTTAAAACGTACAAAAACCAACATGTTACAATATAATGATTTAAAAATATATTCTTTATGGTCTTTTCTAAAAGCATGTACAATAGGCTCCTCCCCTCTGGGATCAGGACTCCTCTGAGAAAGATAATCTTAAAAAAACATCAATAACCTTCGCCCCAGTCTGAGGTCCAGAGCGCTCTTGAGCAGCTTTTCTTCAAATATTTCTCTGTACACTGCTGCAATCATCTTACAGTTGATCCTGATGAGTCTCTCAGTTCCTGGAGCTGAAAAACACCCCCACAGCGTGATGCTGCCACCAGCATGTTTCACTGTAGATATGGAACTGTCCAGGTCATGAGCAGTGTCTGGTTTCCTCCAAACATGATGCTCACTATTCAAGACAAAGAGTTCAATCTTTGTTTCATCAAACCAGAGATTTGTGTTTCTCATTGTCTGAGTCCTTCGGGTGCTTTTTTGCAGACTCCAGGCAGGTTGTCATGTGCCTTTTACTGAGGCTTCTGTCTGGCCACTCCACCACACAGGCCTGATTGGTGCTGCAGAGATGGCTGTTCTTCTGGAAGGTTCTTCTCCGTCACAGAGACAAGCTGGAGATCTGTCTGAGAGACCATCGGGTCCTTGGTCACCTCCCTGACTAAGGCCCTTCTCCCCTGATTGCTCAGTTTGGTCGGGCTCAGCTCTAGGAAGAGTCTTGGTTGTTTCAAACTTTTTCCATTTACAGATGATGGAGGCCACTGTGCTCATAAGAGCCTTCGATGCTGCAGAATCTTTTTCTGTCCCTTCCCCAGATCTGTGCCTTCATACAATCCTGTCTTGGAGCTCTATAGAGGACTCTACAGAGGACTCTACAGAGGACTTCAGTGCTCGGTTTGTGCTCTGACACCGTGGGACCTTTATATAGTCAGATGTGTGCTTTTCCAAATCATGTCCAATCAGCTGAATTGATAGTTGTAGAAGTATCTATTCTAAAGGATGATCAGTGGAAATACAATACCCGAGTTCATAGAAAAAGCTTTGTTTTTTTATTTTTGCAAAAATCTAATCCTTTTTGGCATTTTTTGGCCCGAGTTCAACCTTTATTTGTTAGCCAATGTATTTAAAAAGTTTATAAATGTACAATAGAAATAATCTCTGGCAAAATCGCTCCAACCCTCTTCCTGTATAAATTAAATGACTCCAGGATCCAGACCTTCACCATTTACTACAACACAGAATATTCCAGACCTTCACCACTTACTACAACACAGAATATTCCAGACCTTCACCATTTACTACAACACAGAATATTCCAGACCTTCACCATTTACTACAACACAGAATATTCCAGACCTTCACCATTTACTACAACACAGAATATTCCAGACCTTCACCATTTACTACAACACAGAATATTTTCTCTTTTGTCTCGTGGAGCAAACCACAGAGAAATGTTAACACAGAGAAACAGGAGGATGGGAGGGCATCTGGGTCAGTGATATTTGGGTCTGAGCAGGGACAGATGGAGCTGTCAGAGTCAATCTGTTTTTCCATTTCATACATTTAACCTCAAATAAGTCCAGACTCAGACTGAATGTGTTTAATATTCAGGAGCCGGACTGAACCTGGACTAAAACAGGACTGAACCTGGACTAAAACAGGACTGAACCTGGACTAAAACAGGACTGAACCTGGACTAAAACAGGACTGAACCTGGACTAAAACAGGACTGAACCTGGGCTAAAACAGGACTAAACCTGGACTAAAACAGGACTGAACCTGGGCTAAAACAGGACTGAACCTGGACTAAAACAGGACTGAACCTGGGCTAAAACAGGACTAAACCTGGACTAAAACAGGACTGAACCTGGACTAAAACAGGACTGAACCTGGACTAAAACAGGACTGAACCTGGACTAAAACAGGACTGAACCTGGACTAAAACAGGACTGAACCTGGGCTAAAACAGGACTGAACCTGGGCTAAAACAGGACTAAACCTGGACTAAAACAGGACTAAACCTGGACTAAAACAGGACTGAACCTGGACTAAAACAGGACTGAACCTGGACTAAAACAGGACTAAACCTGGACTAAAACAGGACTGAACCTGGACTAAAACAGGACTAAACCTGGACTAAAACAGGACTAAACCCGGACTAAAACAGGACTGAACCTGGACTAAAACAGGACTGAACCTGGACTAAAACAGGACTAAACCCAGACTTAAACAGGACTAAACCCAGACTTAAACAGGACTGAACCTGGACTAAATCAGGACAGGACTAAAACAGGACTAAAACAGACTGAACCTGGACTAAAACAGGACTAAACCTGGACTAAAACAGGACTAAACCCGGACTAAAACAGGACTGAACCTGGACTAAAACAGGACTGAACCTGGACTAAGATAGGACTAAACCTGGACTAAATCAGGACAGAACCTGTACTAAAACAGGACTGAACCTGTACTAAAACAGGACTAAACCCGGACTAAAACAGGACTGAACCTGAACTAAGACAGGACTAAACCTGGACTAAAACAGAGCAGAACCTGAACTAAAACTGGACTAAAGCTGGAATAAAACAGGTATGATCCTAAAATAAAACAGGACGGTAAATTAGGACTAAATCAGGATTGACCAGGACCAGGACAAAACCAGGTCTCTAGCCCCTTTTTTCAGGTTTGATAAATGTTTTACTCAAAGTGCAGGAACAGAGGGAGGAAATAAAACAGTGAACTCTCGTAAACGGTGAAAAACGATTCTGACTCTACCATAAAATCTCGAGATAGAGCCATTATTTAACACAAACACGCTGTCAGGGATCAACCAATCACAACACAGGGCCCCGGAGCACTTATGATCCAATTTAGTCCTGGTTTATGTCCGGTTTATGCACGTCCGTCTGAATACATCTGAGACATGGTTTGTTCGATGGTTATTTTGTAATTTATTAACACGCATGTCAGTATATAGTATATAAATGTATACCGTTTTTTTTCCTTCAAAAAATAAGGCATTTCATGTGTAAAATTGCCAACATTGCACAGATTTAGGATATTTTTGATACAAATTAGAAATAGAAAAAACGTATAGAGGATTTTGGATATATATCTGGTTCAGTCCTGGATCAGTCCTGGATCAGTCCTGGTTCAGTCCTGGTTCAGTCCTGGTTCAGTCCTGGTTTAGGCCTGGTTCAATCCTGGATCAGTCCTGGTTCAATCCTGGTTCAGTCCTGGTTTAGGCCTGGTTCAATCCTGGATCAGTCCTGGTTCAGTCCTGGTTCAGTCCTGGTTCAGTCCTGGTTTAGGCCTGGTTCAATCCTGGATCAGTCCTGGTTCAGTCCTGGTTCAGTCCTGGTTTAGGCCTGGTTCAATCCTGGATCAGTCCTGGTTCAGTCCTGGTTCAGTCCTGGTTTAGGCCTGGTTCAATCCTGGATCAGTCCTGGTTCAGTCCTGGTTCAGTCCTGGTTTAGGCCTGGTTCAATCCTGGATCAGTCCTGGTTCAGTCCTGATTTAGTCCTGGATCAGTCCTGGTTTAGTCCTGGTTTAGTCCTGGTTCAAACCTGGATCAGTCCTGGTTCAGTCCTGGTTCAGTCCTGATTTAGTCCTGGATCAGTCCTGGTTTAGTCCTGGTTTAGTCCTGGTTCAATCCTGGATCAGTCCTGGGTCAGTCCTGGTTCAGTCCCCTTTAGTCTTGGTTTAGCCCTCATTCAGTCCCAGTCCAGTCCTGGTTGCTAATCTTACGTCCTGAGGAGACAGATACATCTACATTTCAAACACTGCCAGAGATCAAGAATGTCACATTAATATTAGATCTGAGATGAATATGGGCCGTGTGACCTTGGTCTGTCCACAGTTTGATCCCAGAAATGACTCAGATCTGGCCAAGACTTTTTCAACAAAAATACAAAAAAGATAAATCACAAATATTTCTTTTTTTTTAAACTATATACTCTAAAGCATTACTCTGATATGAAGTCTGATATGAAGTCTGCAGAAGCTGTGTGTAGACATGGTTGTCCTAGGTTCATAGAGCTCCTGCACATGACGTCCCACTATCCCAGCATGCATCACCAGATTCCACACTTTGCAGGGAAACTTACAGCATCAGCAGCAATTATAAACCTTTATCAAAGTTTCAGAGACTGTGATTATTTTTGTGCACCAAGATGTACAAATTATCATGTGCAGAAGTATATTTATTAGATATAATAGTCTTTTATCAGATTGCCAGAGCTCCAGAGACGAGAGAAGTGGATTTCTGCAACTAAACGGACTGTTGTGAAATCATCATCATGAATTAAGCTAATAATGTATTTCCACATTCATTTATTTTTTATTTTCTTTTATTAAGATTTAAGAAATTTAAGAATGTTTAAAGAACATGAAAAACAAAAGGAGAGTACATCCGGGAAAAAATAAAAGACATCCAATAACACAATAGAAACGAAAACACTTTTTTTTTTTATATTTTGCCCACAAAATATTCGTTTTCCATTTTAGTCCGAATGTCAGTGCATTTTGTGTCATCCATATTTGGTGAGGGCATTTTTCGCTGCCGCCAGGAAGACCATCTCAGCCCTTTATCCAGTTCCTCCTCCTTCATCAGCGCCGCTACTGCAGCAGATGCGGCCGGGGCTATGGCAGCTTTCATTTGGGCTCTAAGAGACACCATAGCACGCTGCATTTTGCGTCTTATTTTGGACATCATGAGCAATAACTGATGATTCGTCATGAACTCTCTCCCTTCCGATGTAAAGAAGTCCTGAGAATCTTTATCTGGGTTGGCAGGACCCGTTTCACCGACGGGGAGGGACTGTGGGCGTCGGCCTTATAATGATCGTCTTATAATGATTTAAAATAAGATTGTGTATTGATGATTCTAATAATTATGAATTTATTCACTAATCCAGAGAGAAGAAAAACAATCACAAATACTAAACGCTGTTTACTTAATTGACTGTTTGATAAAATAACAAACTGAAGTTAAGCCCATGATTTTCGTGTGTATATTTCACTGACAGTGCCAGGCAGGGGCACCTTCAAGGGGTCAAAATATCATTTTTACATGTCATATAGTCATATTTTTACTGCAAATTTTTTTGGGCGTTGGGCTCCCATTGACCCCATGTTAATCGATTTTTGATGCAATATTTATTTTTGTTCACTCATGGGCATATCCATCCTTGTTTACTATAACAACAAAAATATTTTTCCGGCCCCCAGATACAAGATACGCCATCTGTATATGATTTTAACTAATAACCTTTAAGGAGATTATGGCCTCTTTTAGAATTGTTTACTATGACACAGGACAAAGGGCGCGTCACTTGATAGGTCTAAAGTCAGGTTTAGCTACAACACCTGTTATTGGTGACGAGATAAATGTGTGAATTTTGTGATAATGTGCAAGAATCTTGAGTGGCAACAGAGGGGAGCTGATAGAGAAAAATATATTCCACTACTACTACTGATTTTGAATTCTGTGTCCTTCTTCGATGGAGACCTGTGTTTCTAACAAAAGCAGACAGACGTTTTTGGCCCATCTCTTGTAGTAGGAACAGAAGTAGTAGTTGTGGTTTTACCTGTTATGTGGTGTTTCTTGTGCATTTCGCTGAATTCACTGTTGTCCATTTTGTTTTTTCCTGGAGGCTCCATGCTTCACTCCTGAGAAAAAACACACAGTTGATTCAGTTTCTTATAATTAACCATCTCTGAACTTTTTTTAAACCAGGTCTAAATATTTGCATCTATGAAACTGAAAAGTTGTAAGGCAAGGCAAGGCAAGGCAAGTTTATTTGTAGAGCACATTTCATACACAAGGCAATTCAAAGTGCTTCACACAGCAGGAAAAATGCATTCAAATCACAAAGAAATTACAGAAATACAACAAAATTAACTAAATTAAAAATTATCAATCCAACTGATTTTCTAAACTAATAAAATCACAAACAAAAGAGAAGAGTGCAAAGAAAAAATCCTTTCAGTCATATGCGCAGCTAAACAAAACTGTTTTTAGCTTAGATTTGAACATTGTCAGAGTAGAAGCCTGTCTCACATCTTCAGGAAGACTGTTCCAGATTTTAGCTGCATAAAACTGAAACGCAGATTCCCCATGTTTTGTCCTGACTCTGGGCACCAGCAGGAGGCCGGTCCCTGAGGTCCTCAGAGTCCGAGATGGTTCATATGGCACTAACATATCCAAGATGTACTTTGGTGCTAGGCCATGGAGAGACTTGTACACAAGCAGAGCTGCTTTAAAGTCTATTCTCTGAGCCACAGGGGCCAGTGCAGAGACCTGAGAACAGGACTAATGTGCTCATACTTCCTGGTTCTAGTCAGGACCCGAGCAGCAGCGTTCTGGATGAACTGCAGCTGTTTTACAGCTCGTTTGGAGAGACCAGTGAGCAGGCCGTTACAGTAGTCTAATCTACTGGAGACAAACGCGTGGATAAGTCTCTCTAAATCTGGTTTTGACAGTATATTTTTGGCAATGTTTTTTAGATGGTAAAAAGCTGCTGATGTTATTGATTTGACGTGGCTTTTAAAGTTCAAGTCTGAGTCCATTATTACCCCCAGAATTCTAATTTGGTTTGTAGGTTTTAGAGCGAGACTCTGGAGGTAACCGCTAACACTTTCTCTTTGTTTCTGTGGGCCAAAAACGATTATTTCAGTCTTGTCTGAGTTCAGCTGGAGAAAGTTGTTTTGCATCCACAAACTGATCTGTTGGATGCAGTGACAGAGTGAATCTACTGGTCCATAGTCACCTGCCGATAGTGAAACATAGATCTGAGTGTCGTCTGCATAATTGTGATAGGACACATTTTCACTGCGTATCAACTGACCCAACGGCAGCATGTAGAGGTTGAACAGAAGGGGACCCAGGACTGACCCTTGGGGCACTCCACAGGTCAGGGTCATGTGGTCTGAGACACAGCTACCAATTTCAACAAAGTACTTCCTGTCTTCCAGATAGGACCTTAACCAGTTTAGGGCAGTGCCAGTGATGCCCACCCAGTCCTCTAGTCTCTGTAAGAGGATCCCATGATCGACAGTGTCAAAAGCAGCACTCAGATCTAACAGAATTAAGACTGAGGCTTTGCCCGTGTCAGTGTTCAGGCGGATGTCATTTGTCACCTTGACAAGAGCAGTCTCAGTGCTCTGATGAGGTCTAAAACCTGACTGAAAAACATCAAATGAGTTGTTTATTAAGAGGAAATCTGTGAGCTGTTGGTAAACAATCTTTTCAAGGACTTTGCCCCAAAATGGTAGATTAGAGATGGGCCGGTAATGACTCAGTACTGCGGCATCAAGACTGCTCTACTTTAGGAGAGGCTTTATGACCGCAGTTTTCAAAGACATTGGGAATGTTCCAGATTGAAGCGACATGTTAACTATGTGAGTGAATGGTGCTAACAAACTGTTCAGCACAGACTTTAGAAATTTGGTGGGTAACACATCAAGGCAGCATGTAGATGAACTCAGACTGGTGATGATCTCATGGACAGTTTTGTCAGTTACTGGTGCAAAGTGAGTTAGCTCTAAGTGTCTTGGTGGTTTTAGGGTAATTTTTTGCATTGTGGGATTTATAGCATTTTTAATGCCCTGAACTTTGTCATTAAAGAATAATGCAAACTCATTACACTTGGATGTGGAAATGAGTTCTAACGGCAGCTGAGCTGGAGGGTTTGTTAATCTGTTTACTGTGGCAAACAGGACACGCGAGTTGTTACTGCAGCTTCCAATTATTTCAGAAAAATATCTTTCCCTAGTTCTACATAAGATTAGGTTGTACATATTCAGCTTTTCTTTGTAAATCTCTTTTTGAACCTGGAGCTTTGACTTGCGCCATTTCCGTTCGGCCCTGCGGCACTCCCTTTTCTGTGCCCTGACCGAATCATCATTTCTCCACGGCGCCTTCTGCTTATTTTTAACCATTTTAGCCTTTATAGGGGCGATGGTGTCCAGAACATTCAAAACACTCGATGTAACAGAGTTCAACAAATCATTTACATTAGAACATGAGACATTTTCAAAGTTTATCATTTCCATAAACAGTGCACCTGTGCCATCACTTATGTGTCTCCTCTGAACAACTGCAGGACCAACCGGAGGTTGGGGAGAAACAGACAGGTCAAAGAAGACACAGAAATGATCAGACAGAGCAACATCGATCACATTAACGTTTGAAATATTTACCCCCTTTGTAATTATGAGATCTAGAGTGTGTCCTTTGCTGTGGGTGGGGCCTCTCACATGCTGAGTAAGACTGAAGGTTTCAAGGACAGCATCAAGCTCTTTAGCGTTTCTGTCACAAATATTATCAACATGCACATTGAAATCACCTATAATGACCAAACCATCAAAGTCTGTGCATACGACTGAAAGCATCTCAGTAAAATCATCAATAAAACTTTGGCAGTGCTGGGGAGGCTTGTATAAAACAATGAAGAGAATGGATGGAGACCGTTTTAGCTCCATTTTAAGGGATACATACTCAAATGATGAAAACACCCCAAAAGACAACCTGCGGGTAATTATTTCATCTCTAAAGACAGCACAGACTCCACCCCCTTTTTTGTTTTCTCGTGTTTCAGATTCAAACTTAAAGTTGGGTGGAGCAGATTCTATCAGAACTACATTTCCTGTGTTTTTGTCAAGCCATGTTTCAGTTAAAAACATAAAATCAAGATTATAAGAAGAAATAAAATTATTAATTAAGAGAGATTTGTTACATAAGGATCTGACATTTAGCACAGCAAGTTTCAGACTAGTTTCAGTGAGACTGGACTTTATCTTTTCACAGGGAATGTGAATCACATTTCTCAGATTGGGCCTGACTCGCATTTTGTTTTTCCATCTCTGTGATGATGTGACTACAGAAATAGCACTAGGGGGGGCTCTTTTTACATAAGGCCCCGGGTTGGTTTGATTTTTAATGTGACAATAAGTCCCGGCAACGCTGAGACCCAGTGCATCCTAGCTATGGGAGATACCAGGTGAAAGGCGAGGTTGGATGGGTGGTGGGGCTTTTGTAGCCAAGGAGAGTTTGGGACCAGGTGAGAGGCGAGGGGGGGGCTTTTGTTGGTATAGTCGGCTTGTGCAGGGAAGACATAGCCCTTGCTATATTGGGCGTGAGTGGAGCCATCTTAATGCCTGATTTGATCAGACTTTCAAAATGGCTGGGAAGGCCCATGGGTGAGAGTGGAGATGAGAAGGAGAATGATGAATCTTTAGTGGGAGTAGATGTTGCAGGGGGAACCCAGGGCTAGTGTGAAGGCAGGGGCGATGACAGGGATGTTGTTGGGCTTGTCACAGATGGGTCCAAGGCCTTTGAAGATTGTTCCTTTGCTGGAGGCGGTGGAGCTGAATCCTTTGCTGGTGGTGGTGGAGCAGCTGCTGATGAATCCTTTGGTGGAGGCTAAGGTTGTGGTGCTTTTGATGTTGAAACATTGGCTCGGTCTCTGGCTGATGGAGCAGGAATTCTTCTCTCATTCCTCTCTTCTCTAACTATCTGCTCAGGACCCTGTCCAGGCCCAGTCCAATGCCTCAGAGCGTGGAGCAGGTTCTCTGTCAGCACCCTCACTCCACCTCTGCATAGGTGGGGGCCATTTCTCTTAAACAGATCCTCTCGTTTCCAGAATAGATAGAAGTTCTCAATGTAGTGTAGTCCTCTCGGGGAACACTCTTTGGACAGCCATGTGTTCAGCTGAAGAAGCCGGCTAAACTTGTTTATCCTCCTGTCGATGTTTGGAAGAGGTCCACTTATGAATGTTTTGATTTCCATTTTATCAAGCACGTCGAATAACTTCAAGAAGTCTTTTTTCAAAACTTCAGTCTGTTCCCGCCGCATGTCCACTGCACCCACGTGCACAATCAGCTGTTTAGCTCCTCCATGCTTAGCCATAATATTTGGAAGGAGTGACGTTATCTCAGAAACAGTGGCGCTTGGAAAAGAATGTGTGTTTATCTTTTCATGCGTCACGTGACTTATCGCGCCGTCCCCAACTAAAACAATCTTCGTGACCTTGGCTCCTGGCACAGATCCTCCTCGCTGTATTTTGGCCACGTCATCTTTCCTTTTTTCATTTAATTCCATCTCTGAAAGTGGTAAAAATCTGTTGGTGAGCTGTATTTTAGGCGACTTCACGTTATCTTTGTATCGTTTAGGCTTTGCTCCAAGTTTGTTCCAAGAAACAGCCTGGTCTTTCTGGTTTTTAGACAGTTTTGGAAACGACACAGAGTCACTGCGGTTTAGGTTGAAAGTAGCAGTTTTTCTTGTAAAAAGTGTGCTCTTCTTACCGTCGGTTGACACAGGAATGGTATCGTGAAGAACTTTTTCAGATTCCAAAACAAATATCTGTGTTTTCAGCTCATTAATTTCTTGTTGATATTTCCGTTCACAGTCTTTCTCCCTTCTTCTCCCGGACATGTCGCTGGCGTCAGATATGTCGTTAAAACTGGAAAAATGTTCTTAAAATCCTTGGTTTACTTGAAAAAGTCTAAAGCAAAAATGTTTGGAAGACAAAAACTGATTAAAAAGCAAAATAAATAAGGAAAACAGTGATAGCAAGCGGAGCGAGCAAAAAAGCGTGTGCACTCTTCGGAAGCAGAGCAAAAGATGTTGTAGTCGTGGATCTCCAGAGAGTGACGGGTTCACCTCAGAGATGAAGCTCTAAAAGACACACTCACACCTCTGCTTGTATCAACTGTTAATAGGACCCTTAAAAAAGCTTGGATCCCTCAGAGTTGGAAGGAAGCCATCATATCCTTGGTTCCTGAGGAGGGGTGGGATCAACTTGACTGTGCCTCGTACAGATCAATCTCAATTCTGAATGTGCACTATCGTTTATACACCTCGGTTGTGTCCAGGGGAGCGACAAACACAAGACAACATAGGGCAATCTTTGCATGTAATGAACCATATACAAAAACACCAAAACAAAGCTGTAAGGGTGGGACTGGATGCTGAGATGATTCTGTCAGCTGGTCTTGTTTGTATAAAGTGCTGGGCAAATTTGATATGGATAATTTAATAATAAGAAAATATTGGGGCTTTTTGCGATCGCCCAACATCAATAGTCAAAATTGGCATTCACGTTACAGACCAACTGGCTTTGGAAAGAGGGGTGAGACAGGGCTGTGCTTGGTTGCCCTTGTTGTTCTCTTTGCACATGGAAACATGGCCCAATATATTGCACAATCGGAAACATTTTGTGGCGTATCAATTGATGGGACAGAACATGATGATGTCCTACTGTGTGTGACCAAACCAGGAATATCCTTTGTGATATTGGTCCAATGTCTGGATATAAACTGAATGTACAAAAAGCCGAAGTTCTTTTTTGGTGGCGCCCCCCTCTGTGAGGAGGTTTGGGTTTACCTTAAAATACCCTAAAATACAGCTCAAATCAGAGCGTTGCTCCTGTACAGGCCTTATACTGAGAGTAATGCGGTGCCGGGGGTTCCTGTACAGGCCTTATACTGAGAGTAATGTGGTGCCGGGGGTTCCTGTACAGGCCTTATACTGAGAGTAATGTGGTGCCGGGGGTTCCTGTACAGGCCTTATACTGAGAGTAATGTGGTGCCGGGGGTTCCTGTACAGGCCTTATACTGAGAGTAATGTGGTGCCGGGGGTTCCTGTACAGGCCTTATACTGAGAGTAATGTGGTGCCAGGGGTTCCTGTACAGGCCTTATACTGAGAGCAATGTGGTGCCGGGGGTTCCTGTACAGGCCTTATACTGAGAGTAATGTGGTGCCAGGGGTTCCTGTACAGGCCTTATACTGAGAGTATAGTGGTGCCGGGGGTTCCTGTACAGGTCTTATACTGAGAGTAATGTGGTGCCAGGGGTTCCTGTACAGGCCTTATACTGAGAGTAATGTGGTGCCGGGGGTTCCTGTACAGGCCTTATACTGAGAGTAATGTGGTGCCGGGGGTTCCTGTACAGGCCTTGTACTGAGAGTAATGTGGTGCCGGGGGTTCCTGTACAGGCCTTATACTGAGAGTAATGTGGTGCCGGGGGTTCCTGTACAGGCCTTATACTGAGAGTAATGTGGTGCCGGGGGTTCCTGTACAGGCCTTATACTGAGAGTAATGTGGTGCCGGGGGTTCCTGTACAGGCCTTATACTGAGAGCAATGTGGTGCCGGGGGTTCCTGTAGAGGCCTTATACTGAGAGCAATGTGGTGCCAGGGGTTCCTGTACAGGCCTTATACTGAGAGTAATGTGGTGCCGGGGGTTCCTGTACAGGCCTTATACTGAGAGCAATGTGGTGCCGGGGGTTCCTGTACAGGCCTTATACTGAGAGTAATGTGGTGCCGGGGGTTCCTGTACAGGCCTTATACTGAGAGTAATGTGGTGCCGGGGGTTCCTGTACAGGCCTTATACTGAGAATAATGTGGTGCCGGGGGTTCCTGTACAGGTCTTATACTGAGAGTAATGTGGTGCCGGGGGTTCCTGTACAGGCCTTATACTGAGAGTAATGTGGTGCCGGGGGTTCCTGTACAGGCCTTATACTGAGAATAATGTGGTGCCGGGGGTTCCTGTACAGGCCTTATACTGAGAGTAATGTGGTGCCGGGGGTTCCTGTACAGGTCTTATACTGAGAGTAATGTGGTGCCGGGGGTTCCTGTACAGGTCTTATACTGAGAGCAATGTGGTGCCGGGGGTTCCTGTACAGGCCTTATACTGAGAGCAATGTGGTGCCGGGGGTTCCTGTACAGGCCTTATACTGAGAGTAATGTGGTGCCGGGGGTTCCTGTACAGGCCTTATACTGAGAGTAATGTGGTGCCGGGGGTTCCTGTACAGGTCTTACTGGCAGATGACAAACGGTTGAGCCCTTTGGTGGAGGTTAAGAATCTCGGTGTAAAATCTGTGATCACAACATGAAAGGAGCTGATAAAAAATATACAAACTGAATAAAGATGTTAAAAACTGGTTGGCAAATGTTAAAGTGCCCATTATTTACAAGGAAATGCTAACTATTGGAGAAACTGTAGCAGTCAACTGTCCTGTTCTGTCCTGTTCTGTCCTGTTCTGTCCTGGACTGTCCTGGACTGTCCTGGACTGTCCTGGACTGTCCTGGACTGTCCTGGACTGTCCTGTTGTTCCAAAACATTGGCTTGAAATGCACTGCAGACTATTTTTGACATTGCCACACCACTCAATTTTAGAACTATGTACTTGGGCCTCAAAACTCCTGCCATGGACAAAATAAATGGATACTTTTGGAACATACTTTTGGAACATACTTTTGGAACATACTTTTGGAACATACTTTTGGTGGCAGGAAAAAAAGCCATCACAAAGAAAAGGAAGACACAATCATCATCCATCCACATCACCAATCACTGGCGGTAATGCAACACCTGGATGCCAACCGCCATAAAACAACAACAACAACAACAACATAATAACAGACATCAGACAAATGGAAAAAAATGACATTCAGACTTTGCTTTTGAAATGGACTAATTTGACCATCTTTGGACTAAATGGGACTTTAATTTGAAAGTGCCATGATTCTGTTTATTTGATGGTTCTGCTGTGTATTCCCGTTGAGAGTTGCGGCCGACTGGAGCCTATCCCAGTGACTTTGGGCCTTAGGCGGGGCACATCATGGACAGGGACCAGCTCGCTGCAGGGTTCTGTGTTCTTAAGTTATTCTTATAATGAAACAAAAATAAAATGAGTTTAGAAAAAGAAACATTGTACAGTAGTCATTTTAAAGCTACTATATAACCAGACTTTTCTCTGTGTAACCCTTTTCTACTGTTATGAAATGTTACTCAGTGGGGCTTTAACCCTCTTCTAATGTCGTGTCCTCTCAAAAACATCCCTGGAGCTCTGTCATCAGATGGTGTTTCGTTAGATCGGGCGCTCATGCTAACGTTAGCCCTGTGATGGGTGTTATTACAGGTTATGACTCTTTACTTAAGAAATGTTCTGTAGAAACACACAATATGACTCCTAAATAAACATGTCATAAGAAATACCACAGGGATCTATAGTGATCTACAGTGATCTACTCCATTCCAGCATGGAACAAAAGTGAAGTGGAACATTATATGACGGATAAACTGGGATTAACTTCACAATATCTCAAACTGTAAAAAATCTAAATGTTTTGTCAAATAAAAAGCACTCAAATACATGTGAGTGATATCAGACCCTATTTTAAATTGTATTTTATATTACTTGTTTATTTAATAGATTCTAATAGACACTAAGCATTTTTATTGAAGCAAAATCCAGATTTTTATGTTTTATACATTTTATCCATGGATATATTAAATACTCTTACCACAAATTATACATTTTGCAAAGCTTAAATAAAATGTTGAGGTAGAAAATGTTCCAATGTAATAGAAAAGCAAACATTTTTACCCTTGAAATTCCAGACAGTTGGTTATTTTTTGCCATAAAGACTGTTCATGATGTAAAATGTACCTGCAGTGACATCACGCTGGGGGCTTTGCATGACGGGGTTTTATCACTTTTTTCTTGGTACTATTTTTAGTTCCATAGTTAGTTCCTTTAGCTCCTGCTCAGGGGCAGGTACTTTCCAGCCAGACCTTTAGGAAACACTATGTGCATGCAACACTGCCTTTGTGGAATGAATCAGGATCAGTTTTACTCTAAACCGACAAATAAAAAAGGACCCTAAAATGCCCCACATCTGAAAAAGTCTTTTATTGGCGTTCCAACAGGACGTGTTTACTTTATTACAGACGTTAGAGGCCAAAACGACAGTCTCAGCGTCACAAAGAGCCGTGTTTGATTCAGAAACAGCTTCAGTTTGAATTGTGGCTCATTTTTAGTCTTGTGCTTTAGGAAAAATCAGGTGGGACTTTAATTAATCACTGAGATTTTTCCAAAGTATATTGAATAACCACGTCCTTGTTCGTAACACAAACATGAATTTACTAAACGTACATTTATTTGATTTTATTAAAATAACTAAATAATCCAGGTTTATTCAATATTCTTATTGTCCTTTATTGAAGTTATGTTTTAGCAGCATTTCCTCAGATTTTCGAGCAGTAAGATAAATAAAGATTATGCAATTATTCAGTATTGGGTTATCTGAATATTACTGAGGGGGAAATAAATAAATAAATAGGGTTTAATATTAATTGGCATAAATTAGAGGAAATCAAATTCCAAACATAGTACTCCATTTTTTTTCGGATTCAAATGATGGAAAAGGGGATGAAGTTTCTTGGAATTCAACTGAATCTTATATTGAAGATAGTTTTGAAAACTATACTACAGGATATTTGGAAGAGTGAAGTAAAAATTAAAACTACTGCGCTTAAGTAAAATGTGTTGATATTTATACACATTATTTAACTCTTTGAACAACCAAAACATTTAAATAAAACAAGGCTTTAACAGTTCTCAAAATCTGTGCGAAATACTTGAAATATTTGTATACCTCAATACTTCCACAGTTTAGCTGCTCTGGACAATACTCTGCTCCTGAGCTGGACCTTGGACAGTCCAGCACTAATGCTCTGAGTCCAGCAGACACTAATGCTCTGAGTGTGCGAGGACAGCATTTTAACTACAGAAGATGAGTTAAAAACACGCAACGACATTTTAAAGTCTATTCTAAAAAAAATCAACCCCAGTGCAATGAAGCGGGCGATAATCACATGCACATCTTTTTAAAACAGATTTGTTGGCACTTTACCCAGAAGCCTTAGCTGAAAGAAGCTGGATTTAACTCCTGCTTTACTTTAACTCAATCTGCTTTTCAAGTTTAAAAGAATTGTCAATAAAAACACCAGGACTTTTAGCAGAAAACAGCAATTGGACACAAGTTGTCTGAGAACACTGTTCAAACCAGAGATCAGCTTCACCAAATACCACTATTTCACTTTGGGCCACATTTGGAAACTTATACAGAGCCGAGGGCCAAAAACAACCCAACGTGGTCAAATGTGTTGAATGACAAAGTGAATCATTCAAAATGCTGTACTTGACATAGTTTTGATGCCTCCACCTTTAATAAGACTTGGAACATTAATATTATAGTTCAAAAACAACATCAATACAAGTCTCAAAATGATTTGGGAGACAGTTCTAAATTGTTACGGTAATTTGAAGATGACACATGGGACTCAATTCTTGGAAATAATGATCAGCAGAAGTTTGGGACAGCTACATTTATTTATAAATTCAAGGCTCCTTAAAATGGGAGATCTTTGTATCTTTGACTATCTAGGAGTATATTTTTGTATTTAGTCTTTTTGTTCTGTTCTTTACTTTAAAATACAAGCAAACTAAATATGAATAGTTTTTCTTACGTTACATTTTCCCTACAAACTCCACCTTATTATTTAAACCGTTGCATATGAATTTTGTGATTAATTTCTAACTAATTCTTGTCCAAATTTGGATCGAACATATTTTTGTGCTGATTACGAGCTGGAGTTTCTCTGGCCATTTTATCATCTCTTCTCCTGGGGATTCCACTCTCTCCTCTCCTCTTTTCCCTCTCCCTCTCTCTATTTGTTTTTAGCTCCTGTTGTTTATTTTGCGTAAAGTGGAGACTAAAGAATAAATTTAAATGTCACAAAGGCGAGGGGCGGTTTTATTTTGGCACCGGTTTGGTTTTACAGGCACATTTTTCACCAGAAGACGAGAGGAAAAAGGAGAGAGGGAGAAAGTGAGATGGAGGGAGAGAGAGAGAGTTAGATGAGCAGACACATTTGACCTTTAAAAACACAGAGGAGATATTTCTCTCTTTCACCCAGGCCTGTTTCACCTGCTTAAATCAGAGAGGACAGATCACATCTTTAGACCAGGATTAGACCAGATTTAAACCAGGTTTAAACTGGGTCTGGACCAGTATTATACCAGGTTTAGACCGGGTTTAGACCAGGATTATATCAGGTTTGGACTGGGTTTAGACCAGGATTATATCAGGTTTAAACTGGGTTTAGACCAGGATTAGACCAGGATTAGACCAGGTTTAAACTGAGGTTAGACCAAATATAAACCAGGCTTAAACCGGGTTTAGACCAGAATTATACCAGGTTTAGACCGGGTTTAGACCAGGATTATATCAGGTTTGGACTGGGTTTAGACCAGGATTATATCAGGTTTAAACTGGGTTTAGACCAGGATTAGACCAGGATTAGACCAGGTTTAAACTGAGGTTAGACCAAATATAAACCAGGCTTAAACCGGGTTTAGACCAGAATTATACCAGGTTTAGACCGGGTTTAGACCAGGATTATATCAGGTTTGGACTGGGTTTAGACCAGGATTATATCAGGTTTAAACTGGGTTTAGACCAGGATTAGACCAGGATTAGACCAGGTTTAAACTGAGGTTAGACCAAATATAAACCAGGCTTAAACCGGGTTTAGACCAGAATTATACCAGGTTTAGACTGGGTTTAGACCAGATTAAAACCAGGTTTAAACTGGGTTTAGACCAGAATTAGACCCGGTTTAGAAACTGTGTCTGATTATTTATTTTCATGAAATTATTATGACATTTTTATCAATTATTTATCTAATTTCGTTTTTAGAAAAACTACATTTGAAATTAAACCTGGGATAAGTTTATCTGCCAAATGGTCCAGCCCAAGTTAACCCTGTTTCAGTACTGTTTTAGCCTTGTTTTAGACCTGTACTAAAGGTGAACTGATTCCAGGGATATTTGGGGATGAGGCAGCAGTGGACCTCTAATAGTTTAAATGTAAATCTGGGAATTTAGATTTCTATTTAAAAAAAAAAAAAATTTAAACTGAGAAATCTTGTTGCAGTGGTCATAGTTATTATTAAAGATAACTCTGTGAGATGCGTCATCTCTTTTTTACGGTCCAACAACAAATAGTGAACTGAACTGCAAAGAATGCAGGGAAGATAAGAGTAAAAAGAAAAACACATGAGTCTTTATCACACTTTATCAGTCTTTATCACAGCTACAGGACAAACTTACCACCAGTGCGTCCTCTGTGTGACCACTTTAAGTTAAGTTGTCGATAAACAGAACCTTTAGCAAAGAAGGTGCACATTGCAGCCATATCAACTTGTCATTGCCTGATCCTGTCAGATCTCTGAAGCGGAGCAGGGATGGACCTGGTTAGTACTAACTGTTGTTGTGTCCTTGGACAAGACACTTCACCCACCTCGGTGTGCTGTTTGTGAGAGTGAATGTGGGACATTGGATAGAAATTAGCGTGTTTACATCATGTGTTCATTAACATGCACTGTTCTGACCAAAGAAACTAAAAATACAATGTTTATTATTATTTATTTAAAATGCCGCATACTTTTTATACTTATATATTTATTGTAAAGTTTGATGTTGAGACTTGTGTGCTTTATTACATTATTATTATCATTATTATTATTATTATTATTATCATCATCATTATTATCATTATCATCATGATTATTATTGTTTCAACTCAATCCTCCATATTGATATTTCAAAACAGAACTATACATGCGTATTTGCCACAGTGTGAGCGATATCATAAGTTAATAAAACATTCAATATAAAACATGTCTTAAACATTGTTGCAGTAAATTGTTAAATTACAGAAAAATCTAAGTATATATTTGTTTTAATAACTGCGTGTTTTGGATCAACACAGAAATCAAAATTAACTTAAATAGCAGTTTATGTCTGAACATTTATGCAGCGAACAAGATTAGTCATTTAAAAAAAAAAATCTTGCCAACATTGAAAAACAAAACAATTTATCCTGATTACTATGATTTTTTTTAATGTATAACAGAAATATAATACAATCTAAATTCACCAAAACTAAAGCGTCAAATTATACACAATAAAATGTACAATAACCTGGTTTTAATGCTAAATAACATTCAAAACAAAGATGAGTCTCCAAAAAGCAGTATTTACATTTTATTACTTTGTTTATATTCAAGCACATTTTATTTATTTAACTGAACTTAATAGACAATTTCTGAATTTATGTGTCCTGTTATGTACATTATTTTGAAGACTTTTTTTTTTTTTTCAATTCAATGCTTTTTTTTATATTCAAATGATACAGCATTTAGTTTTAGATTATTAATTGCTATGGTAAACCCAATTTTTCATCTTTCTAAAACCATGGATAGATTAAAAAATATATAATAACATTGATTAAGAAACACTTGAAGCAGCTTAAATAAAACTAAAACATCTTAACAAGTCTTTAAAAGTTAAAAGGGGAATAAAAACCCGTTGATTAAAAGACAATATGGACTATAAAACACAATATGGACTATAAAACACAATATGGACTATAAAACACAATATGGACTATAAAATATAAAATAAGGTCGGTAAAGGTGTTTTCTGCGCATAAAACAAGCGCAACAAAAAGCGCGCTCGCGTTATTTCACACTGGAATTGTGGGACATAAATCCTAGAGTTCTTGGTCAGCTCAGGACAAACTAAATGTCGGTAAAACCCCGGACCATCCTCACCTGGGAGTCCGCGCGGAGGCTGCTCTGCCCCGGTCACCGCTTCTGTTTCTCCGCGCTTCAACTTTCTCCTTAATCCAAGTAACAAACTTCTCTTCTCTGTCGAACTCCTCCTGACTCCCGGTGCAACACGAGAATAAACTTTCCACTTTTTTACGTGAAATAATGTGAAGTTGTGGGTAACTTTAGCGGCGCGCGCCCTGGAGGAGCCCCGTGTGCGCGGACTCTGGAGCCGGCTCTCGGTGCGCTCTCCCCGGTGTGGCCCCCTCCCCCTCCTCCTCCCCCCCCCCCCTCCTCCTCCTCCTCCTCCTCCTCCCCCTCCTCCTCCTCCTCCTCCTCCTCCTCCTCCTCCTCCTCCCCCTCCTCCTCCTCCTCCTCCTCCTCCTCCTCCTTCTCATCCTCCTCCTCATCCTCCTCCGGCCTGACTTTGAAGGGGGAGGAGGTGAGGGATGGGGGGGTTGAAATAATCCTTTCCATCAACAGTTGGATACAAACTGGAGCAATGTGGAACCTTCACTACGTGACTTTATACAAGAGCATTTCTTCATTTTAAGTTAAAAACAATGAAGACATTACATTTTGAGGACGTGATTGAGGATGTTTGTGAGACTGGACGTCCATCCAAACTAAAGAATGTTGGGACTTGTTTGCTCAGTTACGTCTGGAATGATATGATCCTGTTTTAGTCCTGTTTTAGTCCTGGTTTTGTCCTGTTTTAGTCCTGGTTTAGTCCTGGTCGAATCCAGAATATAGTTCCAGGATAAATCTAAGTTTAGTTCCCATTTAGGATTTGCGGTGCTTGTGTGTGTTAAAGCAGATGACGAGACCACAGGGTTAAGGTGCAAATGACCCTGACATAAATGGGGATAATTATGTTATATGTTATATTATTATGATTAATAATAAAGGCAAGACAGGCAAAACTCTATTCTTTCTGTGTTTTTGTTTTTGGATGTTTGTTCTCTCAACATAAGCTTTCACAAAACGGTCTAGTTTGCTAATATATGTATTATTATTTAATTTAATTGTACTCATAGATGGGACATAACTTCAAAGTTTTTGAGTATTAAACATTTACAGCTCTAAAATGACTCTTTCCCTTACACATTATTCCACTCTGGCCTGGTTGATTGAATTACTGTTTTAAGTGATTTTTAAAAAACAACTAATTATTTCTGCTTCAATTCAGTCTTAAACAGAACGTGCTAAAGAGGAAAATATCCTGCTCACTTACAGTAAGATACAGAGCAATTTCATAACTCTAAACAGACACATTTTTGACTATTTATTTCTTTTTATTCTTTCTTTCTTTTTGCTTAATTGAATTTTCAGTTCCGAATATGGCAAAATTGTGATAATTTTAGCATAGCATAATTAATTAATTAGAATTCAATCTAGACTCCAAAAACGTGTATCTAATTAATTTAAGTATTTTAAGTAAATTAAGTATTTTTATCTTGCTGTGTATGTTAAATTGACTTTACCTCATCAGAAAGTTTAATTTAATAATTCTGGTCACAGAGGAATCGTGATCAAAAAATATAATGTCTGAATCTGAATAAGCTACGAAAAAACCTTTGATTTGACAAATCAGAGGTTTATTCTTTAGCTTATTCAGATATATACTTTTCTGACGCGTCTTCTCATTGAGTCGTTCTAAGACAACAGCTCTCTCTGGTGGACACGTGTGTAACTGTTACAAACCAGAACTGACAAATGCCACTGATGATTTCTGTGTTTACTATTGTACAATCTACATTTAATTCATTATAGTTGATGCCTTTAGTGAGAATCCAGTCATGAAAATGTGTTTCCAAACGTTTGATGGGCATTACTTTTTCTTTTCAGTCAGCATATATCATTCAGATTTTGCGTTATTCATGTCAATAACGCAAAATCAATATAAGTTATTAGTTTTTAGTGATTTCATGAAAATATGAGTTTAATTTACTAATGACAGTTATCTCTCAGTTAATCTCAGTTATTCCCTATTTCCAAAATCTAATATCTAAAATATCAACAGAATAACCAGGAATTTCAAACTAGCCCCAAAAATATGTGTGGATCAGATTTTCACATTTATTTCAGAAAGATTTGCTTTTCTGCTTTATTTTCAAATGATGTGTTTATGTCGTGATCTACGGTTTTCTAATTCATGTTACAATAACATTGTTATGTTGTGATTGACAGGACATTTGGGTTATTTGGTGTTTTTGAGTGAAATAGGCTCCAAATCCACAGGTGCGAGTCTGGATCTCTGGAAGTGATATCAGCTCCTCAGACCCGCTGTAGACCGGTTATAATCCTGGACTAAATCCTCATAATCCCAGCTCCAGGACCGGATCAGATCTGGTGACAAAAACAAAACTTTATCAACGTCAGAAAGAGACAAAAGGAAATTAAATGTTCTGATGAATAAAACAGGAACAAGTCTGAACTAAACCTGGACTAAACCAGGACTGGACCAGGACTAAACATGACTAAACTGGACTAAACAGGACTGAACCAAGTCTGGTTTATTTGGACTCTTCTAATCCTCCTGTTTTGACTCCTCTGAACTGATGATGTCAGATCTAGACCTGGTCCAGATCCTGGTCTCTCCGGGACCTGACCTGTGACCTGTAATTTCCTGTAGTCCTGGTTGAACCTGGACTCGTGTGGACTTAACCCTGGACCTGGGTCCAGATCCGGAGCCTGGATTTAAGAAATAGTTTTCAGATCAGTCACATTGTGTTCAAACTGCAAAACAAAATGTGAAACTGGGAGACGCTTTAATACTGAACCGTGGCATAAAGTCAAGTTGACATATACAAAATAGAAACATTTAATGTTTCTATTGATAATATCAAGTTTTTTAGTTTTGTTTTTCATCTTTGAGTTTTTGAGCCGTCCTGTAACACAACTCCTTTTATTACACCTAAAGCTGAATCTGATCCAATATGTTTGACATTGTGTTGGGCGGACGGCGCTGCTGTAATAATATGTTTTACTCCTCTTGTCACCATCTACATCTGAGCCAAATGTCATTCAACGATCAGATTTCTTTTTGGGCTATTTCCTATCTCGCAATGCATTTTTGGGCCTCTTGCCTGCTTGTGGCGCTCGGGCCTAATGATTAGTCCAATTTGATTAATTTAAGCCCCAAGTTTGTAATTATTTTAAATTAAACAAACAAACAGACACAAAGAAAATCTTGTTTTTTATTTCCATAATTAAAAAACACTGAAAATATGTTGTGAATACGTTGCATCTCCACAAACTTTCAGTCTCCACAGCATCGTGCAGGTGACCATCCAGGAAGTGATTGATTGTTGCTTCACAACATCTTGAATGTCGCCTTTAGGAACATTATCTGTTGTCACAGTTAAACAGCTATTTTTATGACATTTATAAAGTCAATTCCTGGTTTGACATGGCCAGCAAATATGACATTGGTGGAGGTAAAACCACAACTGTTACTTAGCAACCAGATTGCAAACAAGGGCCATACAATATTTATGATTTGACAAATAATTACACCTGAAAACACAATATTTTTTGTTAAATTGTTGTTTAAACTGTCATAAAATATGGGTGAATTACATTTTTGATGGAGTGTTTAGTGAATATATCACAGAGATATTCTGTTGTAGAAGTCAGCACTACTGAGTGTCATTTTCAACTTTTATTTGTCAACTTGACTGATGAAAAACTATGATAATTATTTACCACAGGAACTGCCTCACCAAACAACATCATCATTATAAAAACATGAGAACCTGTTCTTTAAAGCTTTTACACAGAATAAGACTCAAGTACAGAACTGTCTGTGGTTTGTAGAACTGAGTCATAAAACGTCACTAGAGGGCGCTATTGCCATTCTCAGAGACGACACAGAATACATCAAATATTTGTCTATTTATTTACTTCACATTCATTACTTAATATCAATTCATATTCATATCATTCTTATCTTTCTTGTAATATAATAATATGTCAGCGTTGTGTCATACAGTCAAACATGTGGCACTAAACAGATGAAAAGAATGACATTACAAAATACATTTACATTTACACTCATTGCAAACAGATGTCTGGCCTTTTATCCGCAACAACCTCATTTTCCTTTTCATACTTACGGTACTTAATGTGGTACTTTTCTATATTTCTTCTTTCTTCTTTTGGATTCTTTGTCAATATAATTCCATGTATTCTTCTTCCACAGCAATACTTTGTTCCATTACCTTGGTATACGTGTTAGATCGTAGTGACTTGTTGAGTGAATGTTGTAATATTTTGCACTAGTGATGGACGATATGGCCAAAAATGAACGTCACATTTTTCTTGGAGCCAGATCACGATCCTGAATCATGTTTATATTCCTTTAGCCTTTAAGAGGTAAATACGATGAAAAATGGTCGATTTCACCAACATAGCAGATCATCACGTTATCGCCCGGCCTTATTCTGATCTTTGCAGCTTTATACACATTGACAATACTAATTTTCAGTACTTTAAGTCGGGTTATGGATCTCTATAATCTATATATCTATATGTTTGTGTCAACGGTCAAGGCCCTTTTACACGTCAACTCCCACATTTCCACAGAACCTCAAATACGAGGCAATTATTGAGAGAGAGTGATGTTAAAGTTGTACTATTTAGCAAGAACTTTACTTTATTCAACACAACAATGGCTTTGGATGTCACCCTTACATATTCTAAGTGAAAATTCTATTACGTAAGTAGAAGTACAAAGTGTTGCTCCAAAACTCAAGTAAGAATAAAATAGTATTTGGACAAAAGAGTAACTGTCTGGACGTTAAAACTATTTGTAATTTGAAGTTAATGTAATTACAAGGACAAACAATTAAATAAATACTCAACGTAAGAGACACTGTACACCATAATATAACTCGAGGAAAAGTACAGGCTCTGAAAAAGTACAAAAGAAAAGAAGTTATTACTGTTTTTGTAAAATATTTCGTGCTTCCTCGTCCACCTGGTTTGAGTTCATTCAGATTAGAGGAGATGATCTGATTTCACACAGAACATCTGGACTACAAGAAGCTCCTGTGTGTCAGATGCCCTCCCTGGTTTGGTCCTGGTCCTGGTCTAGTCCTGGTTCAGTCCTGGTCTGGTCCTTGTCTTCTGGGGGTCAGAGGTGTCTCTTATAATCTCTATAATAATAAGAGCGTTAATCTAAAATCCAGAGTCCAGGAGGGGAAAGGGGTTTAAGAGGATCAGGACCCCAACAAGACCAAGCCAGGTTTTGCTCTGGTCTTGTCTCTGAACTGGTTTTTGACTTGGACTGGATTTTGTCTTTGGGAGCTGATGTCATGTCTGAAACTCTGACACACTTCAGGTGGAAACAAGGATTACAATTTGAGTTTTATATTTCTGTAACTGGAGCCAGGGTGAAAATAGGAGAACGGAAGAGATGGGGATCCTATAATGTTCCTAACAGGTCTAAAACAGGACTAAAGCGGGACAAGGACCAGGACTAAACCAGGTCTTACCAAACCTAAAGGATTTTAACTTTGACTAAAGCGAGATAAAACCAAGACTAAAGCTGACATGTCAGTTCTGTCTCATCATTGGAAGTATGTTTTAGTCCTGGTTTAGTCCTGTTTTAGTCCTGGATCTAGTGCTGGTTTAGTCCTGGATCTAGTGCTGGTTTAGTGCTGGATCTAGTGCTGGTTTATTCCTGGTTTAGTGCTGGATCTAGAGCTGGTTTAGTCCTGGTTTAGTGCTGGATCGAGAGGTGGTTTAGTCCTGGTTTAGTGCTGGATCTAGAGCTGGTTTAGTCCTGGTTTAGAGCCGGATCTAGAGCTGGTTTAGTCCTGGTTTAGTCCTGGATCAAGTGCTGGTTTAGTCCTGGTTTAGTGCTGGATCTAGAGCTGGTTTAGTGCTGGTTTAGTCCTGGATCTAGTGCTGGTTTATTCCTGGTTTAGTGCTGGATCTAGAGCTGGTTTAGTCCTGGTTTAGAGCTGGATCTAGAGCTGGTTTAGTCCTGGTTTAGTCCTGGATCAAGTGCTGGTTTAGTCCTGGTTTAGTGCTGGATCTAGAGCTGGTTTAGTCCTGGTTTAGTCCTGGATCTAGAGCTAGTTTAGTGCTGGTTTATTCCTGGTTTAGTCCTGGATCTAGAGCTGGTTTAGTCCTGGTTTAGTGCTGGATCTAGTGCTGGTTTAGTCCTGGTTTAGTCCTGGATCTAGTGCTGGTTTAGTCCTGGTTTAGTCCTGGATCTAGAGCTAGTTTAGTGCTGGTTTATTCCTGGTTTAGTCCTGGATCTAGAGCTGGTTTAGTCCTGGTTTAGTGCTGGATCTAGTGCTGGTTTAGTCCTGGTTTAGTCCTGGATCTAGTGCTGGTTTAGTCCTGGTTTAGTCCTGGATCTAGAGCTAGTTTAGTGCTGGTTTAGTCCTGGATCTAGTGCTGGTTTAGTCCTGGTTTAGTGCTAGTTCTAGAGCTGGTTTAGTCCTGCTTTAGTGCTGGATCTAGAGCTTGTTTAGTCCTGGTTTAGTCCTGGATCTAGTGCTGGTTTAGTCCTGGTTTAGTGCTGGATCTAGAGCTGGTTTAGTCCTGGTTTAGTGCTGGATCTAGTGCTGGTTTAGTCCTGGTTTAGTCCTGGATTTAGTGCTGGTTTAGTCTTGGTTTAGTCCTGGATCTAGTGCTGGTTTAGTCCTGGTTTAGTCCTGGATCTAGTGCTGGTTTTGTCCTGGATCTAGTGCTGGTTTAGTCCTGGTTTAGTCCTGGTTCAGTGCTGGTTTAGTCCTGGTTTAGTGCTGGATCTAGAGCTGGTTTAGTGCTGGTTTAGTCCTGGTTTAGTGCTGGTTTAGTCCTGGTTTAGTGCTGGATCTAGAGCTGGTTTAGTGCTGGTTTAGTCCTGGTTTAGTCCTGGTTTAGTGCTGGTTTAGTTCTGGTTTAGTCCTGGTTTAGTGCTGGATCTAGAGCTGGTTTAGTGCTGGTTTAGTCCTTGTTTAGTCCTGGTTTAGTGCTGGTTTAGTCCTGGTTTAGTGCTGGATCTAGAGCTGGTTTAGTGCTGGTTTAGTTCTGGTTTAGTCCTGGTTTAGTGCATGTTTAGTCCTGGTTTAGTCCTGGTTTAGTGCTGGTTTAGTGCTGGTTTAGTGCTGGTTTAGTCCTGGTTTAGTGCTGGTTTAGTGCTGGTTTAGTGCTGGTTTAGTCCTGGTTTAGTGCTGGTTTAGTGCTGGTTTAGTCCTGGTTTAGTGCTGGTTTAGTGCTGGTTTAGTGCTGGTTTAGTCCTGGTTTAGTGCTGGTTTAGTGCTGGTTTAGTCCTGGTTTAGTGCTGGTTTAGTGCTGGTTTAGTGCTGGTTTAGTCCTGGTTTAGTGCTGGTTTAGTGCTGGTTTAGTCCTGGTTTAGTGCTGGTTTAGTCCTGGTTTAGTGCTGGTTTAGTGCTGGTTTAGTCCTGGTTTAGTCCTGGTTTAGTGCTGGTTTAGTCCTGGTTTAGTGCTGGTTTAGTCCTGGTTTAGTGCTGGTTTAGTGCTGGTTTAGTGCTGGTTTAGTCCTGGTTTAGTGCTGGTTTAGTGCTGGTTTAGTGCTGGTTTAGTGCTGGTTTAGTGCTGGTTTAGTCCTGGTTTAGTGCTGGTTTAGTGCTGGTTTAGTCCTGGTTTAGTGCTGGTTTAGTGCTGGTTTAGTGCTGGTTTAGTCCTGGTTTAGTGCTGGTTTAGTGCTGGTTTAGTCCTGGTTTAGTGCTGGTTTAGTCCTGGTTTAGTGCTGGATCTAGAGCTGGTTTAGTGCTGGTTTAGTCCTGGTTTAGTCCTGGTTTAGTGCTGGTTTAGTTCTGGTTTAGTCCTGGTTTAGTGCTGGATCTAGAGCTGGTTTAGTGCTGGTTTAGTCCTTGTTTAGTCCTGGTTTAGTGCTGGTTTAGTCCTGGTTTAGTGCTGGATCTAGAGCTGGTTTAGTGCTGGTTTAGTTCTGGTTTAGTCCTGGTTTAGTGCATGTTTAGTCCTGGTTTAGTCCTGGTTTAGTGCTGGTTTAGTGCTGGTTTAGTGCTGGTTTAGTCCTGGTTTAGTGCTGGTTTAGTGCTGGTTTAGTCCTGGTTTAGTGCTGGATCTAGAGCTGGTTTAGTGCTGGTTTAGTCCTGGTTTAGTCCTGGTTTAGTGCTGGTTTAGTGCTGGTTTAGTCCTGGTTTAGTGCTGGATCTAGAGCTGGTTTAGTGCTGGTTTAGTCCTGGTTTAGTGCTGGATCTAGAGCTGGTTTAGTGCTGGTTTAGTCCTGGTTTAGTGCTAGATCTAGAGCTGGTTTAGTCCTGCTTTAGTGCTGGATCTAGTGCTGGTTTAGTCCTGGTTTAGTCCTGGATCTAGTTCTGGTTTTGTCCTGGTTTAGTGCTGGATCTAGTGCTGGTTTAGTCCTGGTTTAGTCCTGGATATAGTGCTGGTTTAGTCCTGGTTTAGTGCTGGATCTAGAGCTGGTTTAGTCCTGGTTTAGTCCTGGATCTAGTGCTGGTTTAGTCCTGGTTTAGTCCTGGATCTAGAGCTAGATTAGTGCTGGTTTAGTCCTGGTTTAGTCCTGGATCTAGAGCTAGTTTAGTCCTGGTTTAGTGCTGGATCTAGAGCTGGTTTAGTCCAGGTTTAGTCCTGGATCTAGAGCTAGTTTAGTGCTGGTTTAGTCCTGATTTTGTCCTGGATCTAGTACTGGTTTAGTCCTGGTTTAGTGCTAGATCTAGAGCTGGTTTAGTCCTGGTTTAGTGCTGGATCTAGAGCTAGTTTAGTGATGGTTTAGTCCTGGTTTTGTCCTGGATCTAGTACTGGTTTAGTCCTGGTTTATTGCTAGATCTAGAGCTGGTTTAGTCCTGGTTTAGTGCTGGATCTAGTGCTGGTTTAGTCTTGGTTTAGTGCTGGATCTAGAGCTGGTTTAGTCCTGGTTTAGTCCTGGATCTAGTGCTGGTTTAGTCCTGGTTTAGTCCTGGATCTAGAGGTAGTTTAGTGCTGGTTTAGTCCTGGTTTAGTCCTGGATCTAGAGCTAGTTTAGTCCTGGTTTAGTGCTGGATCTAGAGCTGTTTTAGTCCTGGTTTAGTGCTGGATCTAGTGCTAGTTTAGTCCTGGTTTAGTCCTGGATCTAGTGCTGGTTTAGTCCTGGTTTAGTCCTGGATTTAGAGCTAGTTTAGTGCTGGTTTAGTCCTGGTTTAGTCCTGGATCTAGTGCTGGTTAAGTCCTGGTTTAGTGCTAGATCTAGAGCTGGTTTAGTCCTGGTTTAGTGCTGGATCTAGTGCTGGTTTAGTCCTGGTTTAGTCCTGGATCTAGTGCTGGTTTAGTCCTGGTTTAGTGCTGGATCTAGTGCTGGTTTAGTCCTGGTTTAGTCCTGGATCTAGTGCTGGTTTAGTCCTGGTTTAGTCCTGGATCTAGTGCTGGTTTAGTCCTGGCTTAGTGCTGGATCTAGTGCTGGTTTAGTCCTGGTTTAGTCCTGGATCTAGTGCTGGTTTAGTCCTGGTTTAGTCCTGGATCTAGTGCTGGTTTAGTCCTGGTTTAGTGCTGGATCTAGTGCTGGTTTAGTCCTGGTTTAGTCCTGGATCTAGTGCTGGTTTAGTCCTGGTTTAGTCCTGGATCTAGTGCTGGTTTAGTCCTGGTTTAGAGCTGGATCTAGTGCTGGTTTAGTCCTGGTTTAGTCCTGGATCTAGTGGTGGTTTAGTCCTGGTTTAGTGCTGGATCTAGAGCTAGTTTAGTGCTGGTTTAGTCCTGGTTTAGTCCTGGATCTAGTGCTGGTTTAGTCCTGGTTTAGTTCTGGATCTAGTTCTGGTTTTGTCCTGGTTTAGTCCTGGATCTAGGGCTGGTTTAGTCCTGGTTTAGTGCTGGATCTAGAGCTGGTTTAGTCCTGGTTTAGTGCTGGTTTAGTGCTGGTTTAGTCCTGGTTTAGTGCTGGATCTAGTGCTGGTTTAGTCCTGGTTTAGTCCTGGATCTAGTGCTGGTTTAGTCCTGGTTTAGTGCTGGATCTAGAGCTGGTTTAGTCCTGGTTTAGTGCTGGATCTAGTGCTGGTTTAGTCCTGGTTTAGTCCTGGATTTAGTGCTGGTTTAGTCTTGGTTTAGTCCTGGATCTAGTGCTGGTTTAGTCCTGGTTTAGTCCTGGATCTAGTGCTGGTTTTGTCCTGGTTTAGTCCTGGTTCAGTGCTGGTTTAGTCCTGGTTTAGTGCTGGATCTAGAGCTGGTTTAGTGCTGGTTTAGTCCTTGTTTAGTGCTGGTTTAGTCCTGGTTTAGTGCTGGATCTAGAGCTGGTTTAGTGCTGGTTTAGTCCTGGTTTAGTCCTGGTTTAGTGCTGGTTTAGTTCTGGTTTAGTCCTGGTTTAGTGCTGGATCTAGAGCTGGTTTAGTGCTGGTTTAGTCCTTGTTTAGTCCTGGTTTAGTGCTGGTTTAGTCCTGGTTTAGTGCTGGATCTAGAGCTGGTTTAGTGCTGGTTTAGTTCTGGTTTAGTCCTGGTTTAGTGCATGTTTAGTCCTGGTTTAGTCCTGGTTTAGTGCTGGTTTAGTGCTGGTTTAGTGCTGGTTTAGTCCTGGTTTAGTGCTGGTTTAGTGCTGGTTTAGTGCTGGTTTAGTCCTGGTTTAGTGCTGGTTTAGTGCTGGTTTAGTCCTGGTTTAGTGCTGGTTTAGTGCTGGTTTAGTGCTGGTTTAGTCCTGGTTTAGTGCTGGTTTAGTGCTGGTTTAGTCCTGGTTTAGTGCTGGTTTAGTGCTGGTTTAGTGCTGGTTTAGTCCTGGTTTAGTGCTGGTTTAGTGCTGGTTTAGTCCTGGTTTAGTGCTGGTTTAGTCCTGGTTTAGTGCTGGTTTAGTGCTGGTTTAGTCCTGGTTTAGTCCTGGTTTAGTGCTGGTTTAGTCCTGGTTTAGTGCTGGTTTAGTGCTGGTTTAGTGCTGGTTTAGTCCTGGTTTAGTGCTGGTTTAGTGCTGGTTTAGTCCTGGTTTAGTGCTGGTTTAGTGCTGGTTTAGTGCTGGTTTAGTTCTGGTTTAGTGCTGGTTTAGTGCTGGTTTAGTCCTGGTTTAGTGCTGGTTTAGTCCTGGTTTAGTGCTGGTTTAGTGCTGGTTTAGTCCTGGTTTTGTCCTGGTTTAGTCCTGGTTTAGTGCTGGTTTAGTCCTGGTTTAGTGCTGGTTTAGTGCTGGTTTAGTGCTGGTTTAGTCCTGGTTTAGTGCTGGTTTAGTGCTGGTTTAGTCCTGGTTTAGTGCTGGTTTAGTGCTGGTTTAGTGCTGGTTTAGTCCTGGTTTAGTGCTGGTTTAGTGCTGGTTTAGTCCTGGTTTAGTGCTGGTTTAGTCCTGGTTTAGTGCTGGATCTAGAGCTGGTTTAGTGCTGGTTTAGTCCTGGTTTAGTCCTGGTTTAGTGCTAGTTTAGTTCTGGTTTAGTCCTGGTTTAGTGCTGGATCTAGAGCTGGTTTAGTGCTGGTTTAGTCCTTGTTTAGTCCTGGTTTAGTGCTGGTTTAGTCCTGGTTTAGTGCTGGATCTAGAGCTGGTTTAGTGCTAGTTTAGTTCTGGTTTAGTCTTGGTTTAGTGCATGTTTAGTCCTGGTTTAGTCCTGGTTTAGTGCTGGTTTAGTGCTGGTTTAGTGCTGGTTTAGTGCTGGTTTAGTGCTGGTTTAGTGCTGGTTTAGTGCTGGTTTAGTCCTGGTTTAGTGCTGGTTTAGTGCTGGTTTAGTCCTGGTTTAGTGCTGGTTTAGTGCTGGTTTAGTGCTGGTTTAGTCCTGGTTTAGTGCTGGTTTAGTGCTGGTTTAGTCCTGGTTTAGTGCTGGTTTAGTGCTGGTTTAGTGCTGGTTTAGTCCTGGTTTAGTGCTGGTTTAGTGCTGGTTTAGTCCTGGTTTAGTGCTGGTTTAGTCCTGGTTTAGTGCTGGTTTAGTGCTGGTTTAGTCCTGGTTTAGTCCTGGTTTAGTGCTGGTTTAGTCCTGGTTTAGTGCTGGTTTAGTCCTGGTTTAGTGCTGGTTTAGTGCTGGTTTAGTGCTGGTTTAGTCCTGGTTTAGTGCTGGTTTAGTGCTGGTTTAGTCCTGGTTTAGTGCTGGTTTAGTGCTGGTTTAGTGCTGGTTTAGTCCTGGTTTAGTGCTGGTTTAGTGCTGGTTTAGTCCTGGTTTAGTGCTGGTTTAGTCCTGGTTTAGTGCTGGTTTAGTGCTGGTTTAGTCCTGGTTTTGTCCTGGTTTAGTGCTGGTTTAGTCCTGGTTTAGTGCTGGTTTAGTCCTGGTTTAGTGCTGGTTTAGTGCTGGTTTAGTGCTGGTTTAGTGCTGGTTTAGTCCTGGTTTAGTGCTGGTTTAGTGCTGGTTTAGTGCTGGTTTAGTGCTGGTTTAGTGCTGGTTTAGTGCTGGTTTAGTCCTGGTTTAGTGCTGGTTTAGTGCTGGTTTAGTCCTGGTTTAGTGCTGGTTTAGTGCTGGTTTAGTGCTGGTTTAGTGCTGGTTTAGTCCTGGTTTAGTGCTGGTTTAGTGCTGGTTTAGTGCTGGTTTAGTGCTGGTTTAGTGCTGGTTTAGTGCTGGTTTAGTCCTGGTTTAGTGCTGGTTTAGTGCTGGTTTAGTGCTGGTTTAGTGCTGGTTTAGTGCTGGTTTAGTGCTGGTTTAGTCCTGGTTTAGTGCTGGTTTAGTGCTGGTTTAGTGCTGGTTTAGTGCTGGTTTAGTGCTGGTTTAGTGCTGGTTTAGTCCTGGTTTAGTGCTGGTTTAGTGCTGGTTTAGTGCTGGTTTAGTGCTGGTTTAGTCCTGGTTTAGTGCTGGTTTAGTGCTGGTTTAGTGCTGGTTTAGTGCTGGTTTAGTGCTGGTTTAGTCCTGGTTTAGTGCTGGTTTAGTGCTGGTTTAGTCCTGGTTTAGTGCTGGTTTAGTGCTGGTTTAGTGCTGGTTTAGTGCTGGTTTAGTGCTGGTTTAGTCCTGGTTTAGTGCTGGTTTAGTGCTGGTTTAGTCCTGGTTTAGTGCTGGATCCAGTGCTCACGTCTCTCTGGACTGTTACAGTTCCACTGCTCACAGAGAAATAGGACAAAGGTTTTTCTCTGAATTCTTCTTTTGTCCAAAGTTTGATTGTGTTTTTATTTGGGTCATTCCTTTTAAGGGTCGTGTGCTCAGTCAGTCAGATAATTAGTTATTTGTGCCCGAATCTGACAGAAAAGGGACAAAACCGAGACAAAAACGTGCTTATAAAGATGCGTCTCGAGAATGTGAGAGGGACAAGAGGACATGTCCCGTCCACTGTCTTTACTAGTGTTTTTGTTGACAGCGAACATCCATAAACATCTTTACAATCAAAAACACAGGCTTTCATACAAATATACACATTTCATTTCGTCAAAAATGAATCACCTTGAAAACAAAAACCTAAAAGCAACAAAGGAAATAAATTCTATAATGTCCTCATCTCATAGTTCTTATGCTTTTGTCAATATACAATCATTTTAGTATATTTTATTTTTAAAATTAAAAAAAATGTCTTTTTGTGTTTGTAAATTTTAATTGAATGTGTTTTTTATATGTGGTTAACATCATTTATGTTATATTCTCTTTGATAGATAAATGTATGTTACAGTCATTTATGAATTGTGTCTTTCAAATGTTTATGTTGTGTTGACCAGACCAGAAGAGTCGGAGGATGTTTTCAATGTCACCATCACAAAACAGTTTTCATTGATGTCAGTCACACATAACGACTTGAAGAAGGATTTTAAATGAGCCTGACGTTGGTCTTTCTGCTCTCAGGTCTGGCCCCTGAACCGGTGGGACCTAAACGTGAGCCTAAACCAGGACTAAATCTGGATTGACCCTTTTTTCCCACTAATTTCTGTCTTTGTTTGTGTGAATATGGCACATTTAGCTTATTTTCTCCAAAAAAAGAACAACATTTAAAAAATAACCTGAATTCTGACTGATTTTGTTTTCCTCTCATCTGCAGCGTGTTTCAGACTTGGATTTGAAGTCCTTCCCTTTGTCCAGCGAGTTTACAGTGTGATTACTGTTGAGATGTCGGGGCGACTCTGGGTTTATTCTGCTCCACTGAACACAAACCCTGATTCAACTAAGCCTGATTTGTACGCAGTGGGGGGCGGGGCTAATACTGCAGCCCCCCCACACACACACACACGCAGAGGAGGGAGTGTCAAGAAAAACAAGCAATTAAGAGCATCTTTACTGTGACAGAGGTGCCCCAGACCGCTGTGGCCCAATTAGGTCCATGGTGGTCTGTGTTTTCAGGCTCCGCATTGAGGGGCAACGCTACGCCAGCAAATGACGTCACTCAAACATTACGCTTTCTTAAAACAGATGTAAATCATACCGGAGTTAAATATTGTAATCATGTGGTCGATTTCAATAATTCACTAAAAAGACCTTTAGTAAGTTTGTGGCTCTGAGACGTGGCTAAAGCCAGAGCAAACAGGAAACTACTTCTGTCTTATTTCTGCTTTTATCTCAGTTCTCTGCGACTCTACGCCATGTTTTAATGTCTTGCAATGTATTGTGTTTAGATACTGTTATACTGTTATAGATACTGCATTATAGACAGGTCAGTGGAGACACATTACTGATCCTCACTGGAAACATGGCACTTCTCACCACAAGGTCCGAGATTTGAGTCTCTGAGGATATAAAGTGCTTCTTTGTGGTGTTTGCATGTTATGCCTGTGTCTGGATGGTTCCATCCTGTTCCCATCAATAACAAACCACCCTTTATATTGAATCTAATCATACTTCAGTGTCTCTGACAGATTTTGGGCTGATATTTGCACATTTTTATCAATCTTAAGATAAGATAAGATAAGATATTCCTTTATTGTCCCACATGGGGAAATTTCATTGGTGCAACGCAGGTAGATACAGAGGTAGATGCAGAAGAATAGATCACTTATAGGAAGTTTGAAAAACACTCTCAGTAGAAGATCTCCTATAAATAAAAACTCCTATAGACAAAACCCAACAAGGGATGGAGGGGAAAAATAATAAATAAATACATCAATACATAAATACCATTGCATGTGTCACGACAGTAATTGCACATGAATATGTGTCACGACAGCACATGGATTGCACATGAATTTCACAGTAATTGCACATGAATCACAACAGTAATTGCACATATGACGGAATTGCACATGGTTAGGTCAGTATTGCGAGTGTTCAGGACAAACAGTGTTTGTTATAAATGTTGGTTTGGCCGACCACCTGACCCAACAGTACTACAGTACTTCCCAGTAAGAAAGAACGTAAGGTCAAAACAAGATGGCAAAAAGCACACAATATAAACAGAATCAGAATCAGTGAACAGATTTAACAATGTAGGAAATGTCTTTGCCATGAAAGTTCTGCAGGTTCTGGTCCGGATGGACCGGAGCCTAAAAATAATTTCTCCCCAAAAGCTCATTTGATCTTGTGATGAACCGCCATGTTTCCAGTAACTGTAACTTATATATCGAGCCTGCATGCTTAACAAAACAAAGTACGTAACATACATTAACTAAGGTTTAGGGAGGTCTCATCTCTTCACCACAATCCCAGAGCCAGGTTTGTTTCTTGCTAATCCGCTCATTTTGTTTTAATGATGTTTTTCATTGCTTTAGGACACACCTACACATGCTTATTCTATGACATTGTATTGTTGTAATCTGTCAACATAAAAGATAAATAAAGCTCAATCAAATGCATTCACTTTGCTTGTTTATTTGCTATATGAATGATTATGTCACTGTGTTCAGCGAAGGGATTATCAACAAACGATATAGGTTATACAATAATGTTAGTTATTGGTAAATGTAAGTGTACTTTATAACACAGTAGCACAGTAACATACTGCGTTTATTTTCCAGGGCAGTAACGAGGTAACGTAGCGAGTTACTTTTAAAAGTAACGCTACCCACCAATGATTACGACAATGTTATGTAAAACACAGACCTTTAACATTAGCCAAACTCATGCATTACCTGAAGAGATGTTAAAATGAGAAGAGAAATAAAAAGATGACAATAAACTATTTTAATCTAGCTTTAACCATTGTCTTACATTGTGAATTACCTTATGAATAAAGAGTCTAATTCAGGTAAATATAAGATGAAATCATTTCTTTGGGCGAGATCAGTTGCTCCCAGCAGCACTTGCTCTGGTTTCTAGATTTGCTGTTGGTTCCGGTCTCTTTCTGGGTTCTTGGTCATGTGCTGGACCCGTCTCTAGATCCGGCCCGGCTCAGGAGGACCTCGGAGTGGTTAGGGAGGCTGTATCTCATAAATAATATAATAATAGATGGTCCTCAGCCTGTGCGTCCTGAGGTCTGTAGTTGAATGCCGGGGCCCCAGAGCGACACAATAGAGACACATGTTCTGCTCCCATCTCCTCCTCCTCACCACAGGGGTCCAAACTCTCACCACATCTGAACCTGTCACCAAAGCTCCCCAGGGCTGTTCATCTGAGAGAAGACTGGAATCTGAACTTTGGTGCTGCCTGGTGGTTGAGAGGTTAAAGTAGTTGCACTTATGCCGGGCTCTATGGGGCCGGCCTCAGCATTGACACTTCGATTACCACCTCTGACAATATACTGAATGTCCTCCTTGCTCTTCTCCCCAATTCCACACTGTATTGTCTAAGATTGCTCAGAAGCAGAAGTCTCTTTCACTCTCTCTCACACAGTTCCGCCTTATTATATAATTGTGGTTATTTCATAGTTTTTGAGCACCACTTTTTTATTGTATAGCCTAAATGTTTAAAGCCAAGGCAACTGCTGTTGGGATTTTGGCCATTACAAAAATACACTGATTTGAATTTAATTTAGAACTAAAGCTTTGAATGTGTAAATTTGTTCCATTCGATTCCCTTGTGCTCACGTCTCTGCCTCTCAGGACCGTGACCAGATCTTAGTCTGGTCTTTGTCTGGTCCTCGCGGGGTCTGAACGCAGTCTTTGTCTCCGTCCTTAGACAAAGGGACCGGGACTGAACTAGGACCAAACCAAGACTAAAAAAAGACTAAACCATGTCTAAACCAGGATTTAACCAGGACCAAACCAGGGCTGAAACAGCCCATGACCAACAGTCCACAACTAAAGCAGTACAAATTAAGGATCAAGGTCAATGTCAAGGTTATTAAAAGTACAATTTACAAAAGAACCATCACTGTATATATATATATATATATATATATATATATATATATATATTGTTGAGTTAAAAGCCAATGCAAAAATGCAAAGTGAGAATGCATTTTCAATTCCAAACAGCAGTGTCTTCTAGTGCTGAGAGGGAGAGAATTCCAGAGTTTAGCTGCTCTGGAGAAGACTCTGTCGCCTCTGCTCCTGAGCTTGGACCTGGCAGTCCAGCTGACAGTGGTCCTTAATGCTCTGGGTGTGCAAGGACAGCAATTTAACTAAATTAAATCATGAATAGAGTTAAAAATATATAACAACATTTTAAAGTCAATTCTAAAAGTAATCAACCCCAGTGCAATGAAGCTGTAGTAACTTGCTCCTGAAAGTAGCCGCCATGTTATGGACCAGTGGATTAAGGACTAGATTAAACCAAAATACACAGAGTTACATTAGTCTAAACGGGTGGTAATCAGTACAGGCGCATCTTTTTTAAACTGATTCTTTGGCAAGTAATCTGCTTTTCAAGTTTAAAAGAACTCAATAAAAACACCAGGACTTTTAGCAGAAAACAGCACTTGGACACAAGTTGTCTGAGAACACTGTTCAAACCAGAGATCAGCTTCACCAAATACCACTATTTCACTTTTGCTCTCATTTAAGGTAAGAAAGTTTAAAGACTCTTTGACTTCTTGAAGATGTTTCAATGGAGTACCAATTGCAGCAGTTTTTTTTAATTTAAGGTCGGGTATATCTTTGCATCATATGCAAAAATGTGAAAGAATGTATCATCCTTTTTAAAGATAGCGCTGGAATATACCTATAATTAAGCCATGCAGCACCCCACATGTTGGTGGGGGTCTCTTAGCTGTGAAGGGTCCAAGGTTAACAGAGAAGCACCGATCTGAACCACGATTTGAACCATTTTAGCAACAGTGCCTTTCATCCCACTCGACTCAAGACGAGATATTCAATTTGATGGTCAACATTGTCAAAAACTGTGATTATATCTAAAATCACAGGCACCGCTGAGCTAAGCTGCCAATCCATAATTAAAAGAAGATCATTACAAATATTTAAAACCGCTGTTTATGTGATGTGAAGAGATCTAAAACCAAATCGTAATGTTTTATACATGTCAGAATAATTAAGGTGCAACTGTAAATGTGGAAATACCACTTTTTCTAGTATTTTGGAACCAGGTCGGGACATACACAGGAATGAACCAGGACCAAAGACCTGTGGCTGAAGTGTCCTGTTTGACCCGGGGGCTGTGTTGGCGTTAAAAGGTTGTGGGTTAGATTCCCTGGAGCCGGCCTTTGTGCTTCTAAACAGGGGAAGTGTTGTGAAGGTCACTTTAGGCCCGACTCCTTTCACTTCACACAAAACCCACGAAAACCAACACGAGTCCCCTATCTGATCCTGGAGTCCGGTTATGATCCAGGACTTAGAAAGACCAGGTCCAGACCGAGCTGATGGACTCAGATAGAGTGGGGTTCTCTTTCCGCCTATAGTTCTGCATGTTCTGGGTTTGTCCTGGGTTTCAGAGCTGATAGAGTTCTAGACCAATGAAGCTGACCAGGGCTAGACCAAGATGAAAACTGGATCATATCCAGGACTAGACCAGGACCTCACTTGAACCAACACTAGGACTAGACTTGAGCAGATCCAAATGTCTTATTTTTTTCAATTTGTTTATTTTTATTATAGATCTTTATTTTAGGTCGGCAACCACTGTCATTCCCCTTAAGTTTTAAATATGATTATATAAAAGATTACAAAAAATATTGCCAAGTTTTGTTTTTTGGCTAATTTTATAATTCTGCAGCTCTATTCATGGGGTTCAGTCACTTCTAAAGGCGTCGCCACATGCTGTTGCCCAGCTCTGCTGTTAGATAAACACAGTGCATACATTGAAAATGAAAAGGGTTGATACCTAAAGAAGCTCGCTGACACCACTTAAAGCTTACGACAACTTGCCACAACCAACTTTGTTCAATGGATTTAGTGATTTGGGGTAATACTGATGCTTTGGTAAACTTGTTAGCATGTTCTTTATGCTATAGTTATCTGAATAACAGTTAATATGTTACATTAACATACCAGACACTTACCACAGTTCTGTCTGTGCGTCATGTAGCTGAAGGTGTTAGCGTTAGCATACGTACACCTATTCACCATGTTCTCTCATCTGTTATTATTTTAAATTGCATTTCAAGATGAAATGTCTGTTCTTGGTCTTGGATTTGATCAAACTAACTTCCCCTAAAAATGCGACTTATACTCCAGTGTGACTTATATATGTTTTTTTTCTTCTCTTTTATGCATTTTTGGCTGGTGCAACTTATACTCCGTAAACTACGGGATATTGTAAACAAGGGCCAATGCTCGTCTAATTTGCACAAATAGTCATGACGTGACAAACAAAAATATATGTGCACCTTTATTTTGTCAATTTGATGTTTGAACTGTTGTGTTCCTTGAACTTAAATTGTACTTACAGTTTGGATGCAGTTAAGATAAGATAATCCTTTATTGTCCCACATGGGGAAATTTCATTGATGCAACGCAGGAAGATACAGAGGTAGATACAGAAGAAAAGAACAGATCACTTATAGGAAGTCTGAAAAACACTTTCAGTAGAAGATCTCCTATAAACAAAAACTCCCATAGACAAATAAATAAATACATAAATAAATAAATACATAAATACCATTGCATGTGATCACGACAGCACATAGATTGCACATGAATTTCACAGTAATTGCACATGAATTCCACAGTAATTGCACAGTAATTGCACATATGACAGAATTGCACATCAGTATTAGGTTAGGTCAGTATTGCGAGTGTTCAGTACTAACAGTGTTTGTTATAAAGTCTGACAGCAGCAGAAGGAAAGACCTACGGAACCTTTCCTTCACACATCGAGATGGGATCAGTCTCTCACTGAAGCTGCTCTCCAGAGCGGAGAGAGTGTCCTGCAGGGGGTGACACTCATGGTCCAGCATAGATGTGAATCTAGCCAGGACCCTTCTGTCCCCCACCTCCTGCACCGAGTCCAGAGCACAGCCCAGGACGGAGCTGGACTTCTTGATGACTCTGTCCAGCCTCTTCCAAGTTTTGTGTGTTGATGACAATTTGGTTTGAAAGGAAATCAAACAGCTCTTTCCTCATGTAGACAATTCATCTTATGGACTAATAATATCAAATATGATAATTTATTTGCATTATGGCTTGACCCAGACAGAGACAGGACCAGGACTAAAACCAGAACTAGACCAGGACCAAAATTTTCTCTTATTCATACACATTTTTAAGTCTGATTTTTTTGAATTTTCTGTTTTCTGAATTATAACCACAAAAATACAAGTTCATCTCAGACACTGTTTTACCATCTCAACTTAAACTAACTCACATCTATGAATTATTTTTAAAACGCTCCCCTTCAGGGGCTTGAGCTGAATTTACATATTTACATATTTCCATTTTAAATTTGTGTTTGTCCTTAACAGACTGATGCTGTTTTCCTTGTGCCTTTGTTTTCAGAGTTGTGCTTATAATTCTTATGATAATTTTATGATAATGAGTTTTAAAAGAACAAAGGCTTATTACCATTAGAAGGGGAGGAGGGGCTTGGGAACAGCTCATAAAGTGGAGGGGGCAGGGGGTATTTGTATAAACACAAAACTGATTAATTGAAACTCTAAACTGCATACATTATTATCATTATTAGGCCCGAGCTGAAGGACGAGAATCGTCCCGGCGAGGGACTTATTAAAATTGTAAAACGCAAAAATTGAGTAGTAAACAAAGACAGATATGCTGGTGAGTGGTATCCAATAATAATTTTGAGTGAAGGTTTCGTGAATAAATATTGAAAGACGGCTCAGTAGCGCCACCTCAAAAATCTATTACGTGGGGCCAATGGGGGCCCGACGGCCAAAAAAAAACATGATACTCACTCCAAGAAATAGTTCATGTGATGACATGTAAGAAATAATATTATGACCCCGCCCTAAATCATATCGGAAGTCGGCCATATTGGATCAAACACGGCGCTGACAAAAGTGCACTTTTGAATGGGAAAAAAACATTTACTTTGTCATTAACAGTTAAAATTTGGCTCACTTATTCTCCACATTACACTGAATATAAAAGCCAATCGGGACATAACTCTATCTCGAATCATGCAGTTGTGAATATGTTGTATTAAGTAGTATAAAGTTGGTACTGTTTGTGAGGGAGGGGCGATGTAGGCGGGGGGATTATAGGTGTGCTCTTTGTGGGGGCTCGTACAACACGGTCGCAAAGTGGGCGAGGGCCTTTACCGCCGTGAGCGGCTTTAATTATTATTACTATCATTATTATATTAGTATTATTATAAATAATAATAATAATAATCCATACAATATATGCTATGCAACAAATAACTATTATGGACAATGAACATGAATGAATAAGAAAAGGGGCCCCTTTGCACAGCTACACCTTGGGTCTTGTCTGGTGTGGTAGATCTGGCCTGTATTGATCTGGTGTTCAGGGCCTGCTCCTGTGCTGCCATGATCAGGGCCTCTGTCCTTCAGACCGGCTCTTTCCAGGCATTGGTAGGATTTTGTGATATCAGCCAATTCAGTTATGTTCCGGTGGTACATCCCATGTAGGGGCGTGTCCTCCCATGATGGTCCCTCCAGCACCTCATCATCATCTGTTCCCCAGAAACTTTCACTGAGCACGTCATCTGTAGGAACCTTGTCCTTTATGTATTTATGAGACATTCTTCTCCAGCTGCATGCACTGCCTCCAATCAATCAGGAAGTCAGTGATCCACCTGCAGGTGGAGTCAGGCATGTTGAGCTGGGAGAGCTTGTCCTGGAGCAGAGCAGGGAGGATGCTGTTGATTGCAAAGCTGAAGCCCACAACCAGGATCCTGGCGTAGGTTCCCAGGGAGTCCAGATGCTGCAAGATGGAAGTGGAGTACCAGGTTGATGGCATCGTCTACAGACCCGTTGGCTCTGTAGGGGAACGGCAGGGGGTCCATCAGGGAGGAGGAGAATGATTTGGAGGTGAGGCAAGTCCAAGTGCTCAAATGACTTAATGACTACAGACGTCAGCGCCACAGCCCTGTGGTCATTAAGTCCAGTGATCCGAGGCTTCTGGGGACAGGCATGATGATAGGGACATGGCATGACTCCAGGGAGGTGTTAAAAATGTCTGTGAAGACCGGGGTCTTCGGCACTGTGTCTCAGGATGGCGGGAGAGACAACGTGTGGTCGAGCAGCTTTTTGTGGGTTGCATTTCCGAAAGAGTCTGCTCACATTCTGCCTTTGAACTGAGAAAGTGATGGGACAGGTGGGGGGGCCCGGGCTTGGGTGGGCAGAGGTGTCCACAGTGGGGGAGGGGGGGTGGTCTCGAACCTGGAGTAGAAGGTGTTAAGCTCCTCGGCCAGTTTTCGGTCATCTGCAGCGTGGGGGGCTTTCGACTTGTAGTTAGTGAGAAGCCAGAGCACACTCCACACAGAGGCAGGGTTGAACTGCTGCTTCAGATGCATATTGTACTGTGAACTAGCTAAGTCCATACTTGTAATCTAGCGCTCTCTGTCACCGGCCCTGTGCGCTGCCTCCTTCCACTGCCTTTACTTCCTTAGTTTTGGTGTGAACCAGGGCTTGTCGTTATTGAAAGGGACTTTGGTGTGTGTTGGCATAATGCTGTCCACATCGAATGTATGTGTGTACTCATCCAAACTATCTGTGGCAGCTCTGAAAATCTCCCAGTCTGTAATGTCCAAACATGCACGTAGCTCCTCCACTGCCCCATTGGTCCACTTCTTAGAGGTCCTCACTACAGTTTTTTAGAGCTTCAGCCTCTGTCTGTACATGGGGATCAGGTGAACCATGGCGTGATCTGAATAACCCACAGTGGCTCAAGCCATGGCGTTGCTGACTGTTGTGTAGCAGGGGTTAAGCGTGTTCTGCTTTCTGGTCGGGACTTTAATAAACTGTCTGTACTTTGGTGGTTCATGATTTCCATTATTAAAATCGCCCAGGATAATACACAAGGAATCCTTAAAGGTTTACTCCACACTCAAAACCTGGTCTGCAAGTGCGCACTAGGCCTCCTGCACAGTAGTCAATTAATGAAAATTGTTGTTTGTTATCATGTAAAGGATAGGTCAATCTAATAGCAAAACTGCGCAAATTTGTGAATACTCATGGCTTTGTCAACAGCCCCTAATGGGACATTGTGACTAGCCCAACTTTCCCTACTCCCTCAGTTTGGAGTGTTTCCACTAGCTCTTCACCAGTACACCAGCTCGAACCTTGTACTAACCAGGCCAAGCAGATGCTATAGGGTGCTGGTGGAATCCTTGTAGAGACAAATAGAGCAGAGTAGGGTTGGTGGAAACAGGCCATAAGTGTGATGCTGTTGATCAATCTGTCTCACTCTGAATTGAGTTCTTCGCATGAATCAGTCTGAAAACATTTGGGACGTTAAAAAAAAGATCACAAAAGTGGAAGAAGCCAAAAAATCTAAATTGTGTTTAATCCAGTGTTCAGAAAAGCACAGTCCTCGTTCTCATCCACAAATGTGCAAAGCACCATTGTGTGCACGTTTTTGAAAAACGTGTTTTGACTTCCGCCCAAACCACAATGCTGTGGTTGACAGTCGGCACTAAGGCCACTGCAAAGTTCAGGAAGAGCCTGGCGCACCTTCCCACTGATCAAAAATGACTTTTAAGACTCTTTTGATCTTGAAAAGCTTTGGTCGAGTTCTGTCTGGGACAAATAGTATAGCGAAAGCTAAATCTAGGGACGGGCAGACAAGACTGTGTCCGTGGTTAAAGATACAAAAACGCCACAGAAAAGGATGCAGAGGCAGATAGTTCGTTGACGTGTAGAGACGGTCAAACATGGGAAAGAATCAATCTAAAATTGATGTACCAATCCCGGAGACGCCTGTCACGCTGGCAATGTCAAATAAATATGGGAAAGAGTGTCTGGAGTGTCTGCCAAGTGTTGTCCAATAGATTTGGTTTACTATCTGGCAGATCACTAAGCACGGACAAAATGTATGAGTCGTGCCAGCAAAATTGTTAAATTGAATGAACAGAAATGAAGGTTTTGTGATTTCTGTCATGTCTTTGTGATTTTAATGCTTTTAATGCTTTTTTTTTTTTTATCACCGAAGCACTTTGAATTGCCTTGTGCTCTACTAATAAACTTGCCTTGCCTGCTCTGTGATTAGTCCTAGGCTCGTCTGCGGGCCCTAAATGCCATGTGATTGGCCCATTAACCACTGGTGCCGATTGCAAATGAATCAGGAGGAGCCAAACAAGATGAGTTCTCAAGTGTTTTTGAACTCACCAAAATTGCGACAATTGATCTTGCTGGCAAGGTTAGAAGGTTTCAGCATTTACAAGACATTTTTCAGTCAGTAGAACGTTATTTTACTTCTACCAGCCCTACTCTTGCTTTAGACCCTCTGTAGTCCTGGCTTTGACCCCACTTACGCCTGATCTGACAGGACTTGAATGTGGACGGGATCTGATAAACCTGGAGCCAGACTTGGTCCAGTGAGTCCGGACAGAGGGCTGGGACTAAAGTAGCAGAACACCAGAAAGACCAAAGAGGAGGCGTATGGGGAGGGGGACGGGGTCTAGTCTTAGTTCAGTATTGGTCCAGTCCTGATTTAGTCCAGGTACTTCTTATTAAATCCTAAATATTGAATACATTCTAGAGATTTTGTGATTTGTCCAAAGCAAAGTTCCAGAGTGTTTTGTTGTTGTTTAGAATGTCAACACGTGTGAAGCCGCTTTGGCGTGGTCTGTTTTCAGAGGCGCACTTTCCTTTATTATCGGAATTTTTGGCTTTAAAGCATGTCCGTTGATGTTTTTCCATTCCATTTTGGACTGAAACGCGACTCGCCGTGACCAAAGTGAACAAACGCAAAAGCCAAGAAACCAAAACAGATACCTGCAGAAAAAAAACACGAGCACAAACCACACGCTAATCCTGCTCAAGCTAAAGGGCTTATGCTAACTCACAGGTACAAAGTATTACTACTTCTACTACTACAGCACTCCTGCTGTTACTACTACTACAACTGCTAATACTCCTACTACTAATAATAGTTCTAAATTATTCAATTACTTGAAGTTACTACAAATACTTCTTCAGGACTCTGAGAAGCTACGCCCACAAGGACAGTTTCTTTCCCTCTGCTGTTGGACTATTGAACACTCAACACCTGTAACGTTAACTTTAACTATTATTTAAGTTAACAAATATTCATTGCACTGCATTTTTTTGTACTATTTTGTGAATCTACTTAGACTAAGTCTTAATTAATGCCGAAGCAAGTTCTTAGTTTGTGAATTTTGTTATCTGATGGTGACAATAAACCTTTTTCTGATTCGGATCGACGGCAAAGCCTTTTCTACTATTTTTTATGATAATGCTGAAGGCACAATTCAAATTGTTGGTCAATAAGAGGAAACAAAACTGTCTGATGTCAATCTGAATGGTGGACTTGCATGGTCTGAGCACATTGAACGTACTGCTGCAGTTATGGGATGAGAATTACGCATGAACGCCGACGAAAAACTGTATTTGAAGTCAGGGAACAATGCAATCAAACAAACACAACATTACAGCATCTGTCCCATGCTTCAGGTTAAACCTGCTGTGGACCAGAGAAAGAGGATTATGGAGTCTGTTTTTTAGGGGAACCAGAGGAAACCCACCTTACACAGGGAAACATTTGATGATCCAGGAATCAATTCTGGGACCCTGTTGCTGTGAGGTGAAGGGGCTGCACTCAATCAAAACCATGTTCACCGTGTAGTGTCTGAGTCAAACATCTCTCCTAAAGTAAAATATTGTGAACTATTCTTTTGGTGTTCTGATCCTAAAGCACTAAACCAGGATTAAATTAAAACCCGACTCCACTTCAAACAAATGTATGTAAACCAGGCTAAAGTGAACCCGGCTTACAGCATGTAAAACAGAACAGCAGAATGAACCAGGATTTAGCTGCAGTCAAATCAAGTTTGAAACAAGTGGTGAAAAACTTACAAGGTCCTCGTAACCAGGACCAGGATCTGGGGTCTCATAGACAACACTTTATGGAGAATTTTACAAAAAGACAAATTATAGATAAAACAGAAACGTCCAAAAATGGGACGTTTTTGGACCGCTCACTTCCACTTGTCCTTTTATAGATCACAAACTGAGAGTCCCACAGTGTAAAATTCCGTTCAACATAAACTGAAATAAAAATAAAAACATTTCATTGCAGGTGTATTTGTTGCATCCACCATTGTCAGGGGACTTGTCTCTCCCCTGCCCTGACAGTAACTTGTTCTTGCTTGGCATGAAATAGATATATCTCCATGGAGAATTTTCCAAAGTTTGGCTTACATTTTTGTACATTTACATGTCTGGAGAAGGGTCTGAGGACCAGGCTCAGGCCGGAGCCGATGCAGAGGACACATCTGGACTCTAAACCTTGAATTTATTATTTGTTTTTTTTTAGATTTGCATATGACTGAAATGATTATATTTTCACCCCTGTCTTTCATGTCTTTGACTGTTTTGAGATTTCTGTAATATTTGTGTGATTTTTATGCATTTTTTCCTGTTGTGTGAAGCACTTTGAATTGGCTTGTGTTTGAATTGTGCTCTACAAATAATCTTGCCTTGCCGTATGTTTCCAGATCAGAGGAACATGAGCCGTTTAACTTCAGGCCAAAATCAATACATTTTATTTATTTTCCGTTTGGGATTGTGGAGCGTTGACCTGGTTGAAAACTGGACAAACTCCGAACAAAGAGGCTATCCAGGTCAACAAGCACAAAGAGGAATATAAACCTTATGAATAAAGAAAAAACAAGACCACAAACGTGAAGAGCTAAGAAACAAGAAGACGAACAGAAAAGAACTGGAAATAATCTAGAAATAAAAGAACTACCTGTTTCTGAGAGTAATATATTATGTTCTGCCACATCTTTGACATCACATTTCTTGGTCCTGAGGTAGTAGTAGTAGTACTTAACCAGGACTAAAGCAGGTGGTCCATTTCAGATGTCCGGAGGTAGACGTATGAAAAATAAACGCACCATATATTTACATACATTAAATATGATATAAACCAGGACTGAACCCGCTCAGAACAAGGACTTTTTTGTTTTAGACCTTCTGCTTTGAATTTTTTTCACATTTTTGTGTGTGCGTGTGAATAAATATGAATTTATAAAAGTGTCAATTCAAATCATTGAAAAATTATAATGTTGGTGATTTTATTTCTTTTTTTTAAAGATTTTTTATATTTTTTGGCCCAAATTCCTTACCAGACAGGACAGTACTGTACCGCTTCTGTCACAAACATTATCAACATGCAGATTTAAATCACCTGTAATGACCAAACCATCCAGTCTCTGCATACCACTGAAAGCATCTCAGTAAAATCATGAATTAAACCTTGATAGTGCTGGGGAGGCTTGTATCAAACAATAAAGAGAATGGATGGAGACTGTTTAGCTCCATTTTAAAGACTACACACTCAAATGATGAAAATACACCAAAGGACAACAAGTGGGTAACTATTGCATCTCTAAAAACTGCACACACACCTCCACCCAGTTTGTTTTCTTGTGTTTCCTAACGCAAGAAAACAAACTGGATGGAGACTCCTAAAAGCTCTCGAAAAAAATGTGTAACATTTTAGTGTGGCGTCAATGGAAAAGGGGGACATTCTGTAAATAAGTGGGACAAGGGACAAGGGCCTTAATGGCTGTGCAGGAAAACCAAAAAAGGGACATGTGGTTTTCCAATCAGGAGTACTTCACTGGAGTCTCCACAGACCTGGTCCTGGTCAGGAGAACTTCACTGGTCCTGGTCTGGAGTACTTCACTGGTCCTGGTCAGGAATACTTCACTGGTCCTGGTCTGGAGTACTTCACTGGTCCTGGTCAGGAGTACTTCACTGGTCCTGGTCAGGAGTACTTCACTGGTCCTGGTCAGGAGTACTTCACTGGACCTGGTCAGGAGTACTTCACTGGTCCTGGTCAGGAGTACTTCACTGGTCCTGGTCAGGAGTACTTCACCGGACCTGGACAGGAGTACTTCAACGGACCTGGTCAGGAGTACTTCACTGGACCTGGTCAGGAGTACTTCACTGGTCCTGGTCAGGAGTACTTCACTGGTCCTGGTCAGGAGTACTTCACCGGACCTGGACAGGAGTACTTCACTGGTCCTGGTCAGGAGTACTTCACTGGTCCTGGTCAGGAGTACTTCACTGGTCCTGGACAGGAGTACTTCACCGGTCCTGGTCAGGAGTACTTCACTGGTCCTGGTCAGGAGTACTTCACCGGACCTGGACAGGAGTACTTCACTGGACCTGGTCAGGAGTACTTCACTGGTCCTGGTCAGGAGTACTTCACTGGTCCTGGACAGGAGTACTTCACTGGTCCTGGTCAGGAGTACTTCACCGGACCTGGACAGGAGTACTTCACTGGACCTGGTCAGGAGTACTTCACTGGACCTGGTCAGGAGTACTTCACTGGTCCTGGTCAGGAGTACTTCACTGGTCCTGGTCAGGAGTACTTCACCGGACCTGGACAGGAGTACTTCACTGGACCTGGTCAGGAGTACTTCACTGGTCCTGGTCAGGAGTACTTCACTGGTCCTGGACAGGAGTACTTCACCGGACCTGGTCAGGAGTACTTCACTGGACCTGGTCAGGAGTACTTCACCGGACCTGGACAGGAGTACTTCACCGGACCTGGTCAGGAGTACTTCACCGGACCTGGACAGGAGTACTTCACCGGACCTGGACAGGAGTACTTCACTGGACCTGGTCAGGAGTACTTCACCGGACCTGGACAGGAGTACTTCACTGGACCTGGTCAGGAGTACTTCACCGGACCTGGACAGGAGTACTTCACCGGACCTGGACAGGAGTACTTCACTGGACCTGGTCAGGAGTACTTCACCGGACCTGGACAGGAGTACTTCACTGGACCTGGTCAGGAGTACTTCACCGGACCTGGACAGGAGTACTTCACTGGACCTGGTCAGGAGTACTTCACCGGACCTGGACAGGAGTACTTCACTGGACCTGGTCAGGAGTACTTCACCGGACCTGGACAGGAGTACTTCACCGGACCTGGACAGGAGTACTTCACTGGACCTGGTCAGGAGTACTTCACCGGACCTGGACAGGAGTACTTCACTGGACCTGGTCAGGAGTACTTCACCGGACCTGGACAGGAGTACTTCACTGGACCTGGTCAGGAGTACTTCACCGGACCTGGACAGGAGTACTTCACTGGACCTGGTCAGGAGTACTTCACCGGACCTGGACAGGAGTACTTCACTGGACCTGGTCAGGAGTACTTCACCGGACCTGGACAGGAGTACTTCACCGGACCTGGACAGGAGTACTTCACTGGACCTGGTCAGGAGTACTTCACCGGACCTGGACAGGAGTACTTCACTGGACCTGGTCAGGAGTACTTCACCGGACCTGGACAGGAGTACTTCACTGGACCTGGTCAGGAGTACTTCACTGGACCTTCTCACTTGGTGTGAATGTGACTGTTTTACCCTGTGAATGTTTTTGGAGTGATTTGGCCTCGAGCGGGTTGTTCCTCGGTCCCACTGGTGTTTCTAAATTTGTTCTAAAATCTCAATGTTCACAATGGATCAAATATGACATGAGCAGAACCTCCTGTTTTCTGCCGAGATTTACACTTCTTTTTTTTAACAGACATTTCAAAAACATGTATCTTGATAAAATTTACAAAGCCGATTATTTTCCTCCTATTCCGGAAATATAAAGTACAGCGTGGCAGTCTCTTACTTGAGTAAGTACAAGTACATCGCTCTGTGTTGTTTACTGTATTTATGTTTCGTCCTTCCAATTACATTAACTTCAAAATAAAAAATGCCAGACAGTTACTACAGTTACTATTACTTCAGTTGTAGTTCCCAAATACTTGGACCATTGTTTTGTACTTCTACTTGAGTAATATTCCTTTGCAGTATCATAAGTTACTATATTTCTTTTGTCTATAAGTTCAAAATGTCTGCGATGTTGAGTAGAATGAAGTCTCATGATTCATGACGGGTTTTGACACAAGAAAAACTCAAGGAATGACAATCATAAAGATTTTATCAACAAGAAAGAATGTGTCGTGAAACATCCCCAAAGAGTGTGGGTGGGGTTTAAATATCACATGACACTGGAGGAGGAGCTCTGCCCAAGCGCTACAGTATGGCATTAAACTATCTCCATGGGAACAGGTCAGATCTGTGGAGAGACGAGCCCGCATACAGTAAGACATGTTTATATTAAAACACCTGTCATTGAGTGAATGCTTGATGGATACGTTTAATGCCATAATGTGGAACTTTACAGACAAACACACAGGGGACGGACCCTCCATCCAAAAAGAGGTGTTTGAGGAGGTGTTTGAGGAGGTGCTTGAGATGTTTGTGGAGGTGTTTGAGGGGGTCGTGTTCGGCGAAGTTTAGGAGGCACTCCAGATGTTTGAGGAGGTGTTCGTGATGTTTAAGGAGGTGTTTGAGGAGGTGTTCGAGGTGTTTGAGGAATTGTTTGAGGAGGTGTTCGAGGTGTTTGAGGAGGTGTTTGGGGAGGTGTTCGAGATGTTTGAGGAATTGTTTGAGGAGGTGTTCGAGGTGTTTGAGGAGGTGTTCGAGGAGGTTTTGAGGAGGTGTTTGGGGAGGTATTTGAGGAGGTGTTTGAGGAATTGTTGGAGGAGGTGTTTGAGGAATTGTTTGAGGAGGTGTTCGAGATTTTTGAGGAATTGTTTGAGGTGTTCGAGGTCTTTGAGGAGGTGTTCGAGGTGTTTGAGGAGGTGTTCGAGGAGGTTTTGAGGAGGTGTTTGGGAGGTGTTTGAGGAGGTGTTTGAGGAATTGTTTGTGGAGGTGTTTGAGGAGGTGTTTGAGGTGTTTGAGGAATAGTTTGAGGTGTTCGAGGTCTTTGAGGAGGTGTTTGAGGTCTTTGAGGAGGTGTTTGAGGAGGTGTTCGAGGTGTTTGAGGAATTGTTTGAGGTGTTCGAGGTCTTTGAGGAGGTGTTCAAGGTCTTTGAGGAGGTGTTTGAGGAGGTGTTCGAGGTGTTTGAGGAATTGTTTGAGGAGGTGTTCGAGGTCTTTGAGGACGTGTTCGAGGAGGTGTTCGAGGTGTTTGAGGCATTGTTTGAGGAGGTGTTCGAGGTCTTTGAGGAGGTGTTCGAGGAGGTGTTTGAGGAGGTGTTTCAGGTCTTTGAGGAGGTGTTCGAGGAGGTGTTTGAGGTCTTTGAGGAGGTGTTTGAGGTCTTTGAGGAGGTGTTTGAGGAATTGTTTGAGGTGTTCGAGGTCTTTGAGGAGGTGTTCAAGGTCTTTGAGGACGTGTTCGAGGAGGTGTTCGAGGTGTTTGAGGAATTGTTTGAGGAGGTGTTCGAGGTCTTTGAGGACGTGTTCGAGGAGGTGTTCGAGGTGTTTGAGGCATTGTTTGAGGAGGTGTTCGAGGTCTTTGAGGAGGTGTTCGAGGAGGTGTTTGAGGAGGGGTTTCAGGTCTTTGAGGAGGTGTTCGAGGAGGTGTTTGAGGTCTTTGAGGAGGTGTTTGAGGTCTTTGAGGAGGTGTTTGAGGAGGTGTTGGATCACAGTTTCTCTCTGCCATTGCTGACAGTGTTAGTGAGTTATGGCTCTTAATTATAAAGCATGTTTGTTACGAGGTTTGAGTTGGAGCTGTCACACAGGAGCTGCTTCTGCTGCTGCAGCTCACTCCTGAGACAAGCCCCTCCTCCTACAAAGCCCCTCCTCCTACATCACACTCAATATGAAATAACACTCTCATTCTTTGTCTCAAACGGGCGTTGTTGCTTCTGAAGTTCTGTTTATGTCTTGAGTTCTGGTTTAGTCCTCGTTCAGTCTGGTTTATTTATGGGCCAGGGTAGTTCTAATGTCACCGAAAATTGTTGGAAAAATAACACAAAAAAACATGTTGTTTTTTTATATTCAAAAATAGTAAAAATACATAAATATAAATACAATTTTATGCATAAATGTAAAACACTTAGATTAATATAGATTATTGTAGCTCAAAACACATGAGGATCATAATGAATCTAATACACTTTATTAATAGTAGTATCTGGACGTTCCACCTTAAAATAAGGAAAACTTGCTGTAAGTGCTATGCCGGCTTCAGTATACGCCCACAACTCCATTATCCTTCCTTTGTCTTAAATAAATGAATATAAATTTAAAGCCCATCCAAACAATATCATTTCATCCATTCAAATCTTCCATTTTTATCATTTCAAGCATTTCGCCTTACTGTTTTAATAGAAATGATATAAGCAAATGTCCACTAAATATTTGGCTATGGATTGAAATAGCATTTGTTCCATTTAAAGAGGCAATGACATACATTCAGTTCACCTTAGAAATAAAGGCCTTCTCTTTTCAGATGATTCCTCACTTTACACTGAGGCTTTATTCATAGATATTTGTTCCAGAAGTTTGTGTCAAATGTGATGTTCCACCTAAGAACCACGATTGAAATAAATCAATTGTGCGCTGTAAAATAAGTTGCATTTCGATTTGTGAAGAATGTGAATGTGATCGCAAAACATGTAGAAAACACTAAATAATATTTAGTATTATGGTCTAAACCAGAACTAAATTTGGTCGACCTGAGAATGTGGACAAAAAAGGACTTTTTTAAATCACCTTTAAAGCTGCAGCAATGACCAGTGTCCGATTGTTAAAAAGTGTTGATATCGGTCAATATATTCCCAAACAGACCGATATATCGGCCGATAAATTCTCCTCCTTTTGTACACAGACCAAAGCCTCAGGCACAACCGCACTCCTCCACCACCATGTGGGGCACGTCGCGTTTGATGATATTGTAGTCATCGTCGAAGTACAGCATGGACATAGGGGCCAGTTTAGTGGGGATGCAGCAGGAGGAGGAGGGGCCAGGGCCCAGGCCCCGGAGCCGGTATTGGTTCAACACGGCGGTGTGGAAGGACGACGCGGAGCTGGGTATCCCGGCCATGTGCGGGGGACAGCTGCCCTCGCAGTAGTTCCCCAAGTATCCAGAGGGCGCTATGATCCAGTCGCTCCAGCCGATCACCCTGAAGTCGATGTAGAACTGCTGTCGGCAGCAGAGCCCCGCCCGCCCGTCACACTCCAGCCCACGCTTTCGGATCCTGTGCCCGGCCTCCTCCTGCCGCGCCTGCACCACAAGAAATGGCCTGTGAGAATTGTCGTTTGGGTCCATCAGAACCGGAACCACGTGCTCCATGTCACAGCCGTCACAGCGAATGTCCAGGTTCTGCCTGCGGTGTCCCCCCTGGAACTGCAGCCGCAGCGCCCCCGTCAGGTCAAAACCGTGCCAGCCGCTGCGCCGCAGCACCACCTGTTTCTCCACCAGGCTCCACTGACTGCTGAAGCCTGCCCCCTGGTGGTACACCTTTACAGACACTTTACGGCTCCTCCTGCGCGGCTCTGAGGGTGGGACCGGGAACAGCCGCAGGTAGAGCCACAGCGAGGCCCGGGACGCAAACAGACTCTGGTTCCCCTCGTTTGAAACGAGGAAGAACATCCCGGACTGTGAGGTGACCATGTCATCTGCAGGAGGAGAGCAGAAGGTTTGAAGAAGAACAATAAAGTTTAAGGTGCATTTGATAATGAATGCAGTATTCAAACGGCTGCATTTTGATAAGAAAAATAAGAAACTAGTTTCAATAAATAACAGATCCAGAACCCAATATTAGCTTTATATGTCTGTAACACAATGTAACCTTCCAAACCTGTCTCTGCGAAGCTGATGATCTCGGAGCAGTCCTCCGCGCGGCTCTCAGGAGCCAGCTCCACGCGCCCGTCCTGCCGCACGGCCGCGTGCAGGCGGCGCAGCGCCGTGAGCATCGCGGCGCGCGGCAGAGTGTGCGTTATATTCGGAGGCGCATCCAGCTGCAGGCGGCTGAGGATGTGCAGCTTCACCACCTCCAGCAGGTCCCCCTCCTCGTGCACGCGCTCACAGGACGCACACGGCGCCTCGGTGCAAACGGAGCACGCGCACGACACGAGCACGAGCAGCAGGAGCGCGCACATGTTCCACAGTTAGTGCCGCAGAGCCGCGCATCGGAATCGGGCCGTGCGTGGAATTTGTGAACTCTGGATGTTTTCAGACATTCTCTGGAAATAATTTGTCGTTTCTTGCTCACGCTTTGACGTCACACTCACAGTTTAAGGAAAGTTTAACGTGTCCACAATAGAAGACTTCCAGGTCCTGCGCGTAAACCACGCACTTTGTGTTCACGTGTTCACTGTAATCCACTTTAAAACTCCTGATATGTTTCAGTATGTATCGTTTCTTATTCAGAAGTAGTCAATTTACTGTTCAGATCTCTCAGGGTCCAAGTTTGAAATAGTTTTCACTTTGAAGTCATCTGCTGTTGATGCTGTTGGTTAATGTTTCAGCCAAATCTTTATTCAAATGACAGTAAACTTGAGTCCCATGTGCCTCCGGATGTCTTCTTCTGCCGATCACAGGCTCGTTTCTCCTCCAAGAACGCCTTTGAAATGTGCCTAAAGTCTTGTATTATTATTATTATTATTAGGGGTTATTTCCCGACAGCCTCTCCTCCTCTGGATGCGGTCCTCGGGCCACAGTTCCGCGTTTCCAGATATTTACTGAAAATCTTTTGCTGCTTGTGTGAAGAATGTCTCAAACTTCCAAAAGTCTGTGTTCAGAGCTCGTGCGTAAAATGGTGTCGTGCCTCTTTATTCCTCAAAGATTCAAGCCCGCGTGTCAGTCCAGTCGCTCCATCCAAAGATATGATTGTAAATGCAATCAAATTTAGTCTTGTTGTTTGCCAAATGTCCAAGGTGCGTAAAACAACTAAACTGTAAAATCAAATGTTCAAACTTCAAGCCAAGTTTTTGCGCAGAAAATAATTTCAACAATTACTTAAAATGTGCCATTTTCCTCCTCTGAGCTCTTACCAAAATCCTGCTGAGATCCAGGTTTATTTCAGGCGCTTTGGTCGGTCTTGATTCGGTTCTGATTCAGCCCTGGTCCGGTTTTGGAGCGGACTAAACGCAGAGGGTTTGACAAAGCCCCGTTCACTCGGTTTTGAATCATGACCGTGCGCGCTCCCGTCTTCAGCCGCGTCACGCGCACTCACGCGCACGCGATCAGGAGATGTCTTTCCCATGATGCCCGCTAGAGGTCGTCAAGGCACCTTTTAGACTTATGAACTTCTGCATGAAACTCAATCATATCAGAACTTTTCTCTATTTTTATTTTTTTCTTCAGACATCTTCTTATGGTAGAAAAATAAGAAATAATGCGGGAGAGATTATAAGATAAGACAAGATAAGATATTCCTTTATTGTCCCACATGGGGAAATTTCATTGGTGCAACGCAGGTAGATACAAAGGTAGATACAGAAGAACAGATCACTTATAGGAAGTATGAAAAACACTTTCAATAGAAGATCTCCTATAAATAAATAAAAACTCCCATAGACAAATAAATAAATAAATAAATAAATACCATTGCATGTGATCCCGACAGTAATTGCACATGAATATGTGTCACGACAGCACATAGATTGCACATGAATTTCACAGTAATTGCACATATGACAGAATTGCACATCAGTATTAGGTTAGGTCAGTATTGCGAGTGTTCAGTACTAACAGTTTTTGTTATAAAGTCTGACAGCAGCAGGAAGGAAAGACCTACGGAACCTTTCCTTCACACATCGAGGGTGGATCAGTCTCTCACTGAAGCTGCTCTCCAGAGCGGAGAGAGTGTCCTGCAGGGGGTGACACTCATGGTCCAGCATAGATGTGAATCTAGCCAGGACCCTTCTGTCCCCCACCTCCTGCACAGAGTCCAGAGCACAGCCCAGGACGGAGCTGGACTTCTTGATGACTCTGTCCAGCCTCTTCCTCTCCCTCTCTGTGATGCTGCTGCTCCAGCAGGCCACACCGTACAGGAGGGCCGATGCCACCACAGAGTCGTAGAAGGTCTTCAGGAGTGGCCCTGTCACTCCAAAAGACCTGAGTCTCCTCAGGAGGTAGAGCCGACTCTGGCTCTTCCTGTACAGTGCGTCTGTGTTATGAGTCCAGTCCAGTTTGTGGTTCAGATGAACACCCAGGTACTTGTATGAGTCCACTCTCTCAATGTCCCGTCCCTGGATGTTCACTGGTGAGGGGGCAGTGGGGTGGCGTCTGCGGAAATCCACCACCATCTCCTTGGTCTTCCCCGCGTTGATGAGGAGGTGGTTCCGCTGACACCAGTCCACAAAGTCCTGCTCCAGTCCTCTGTACTCCGCGTCATCGTCGTCCGTGATGAGTCCGATGATGGCAGAGTCGTCAGAGAACTTCTGCAGGACACAGCTGTCCGTGTCATGTCTGAAGTCTGCAGTGTAAAGGGTGAAGAGAAAGGGCGCGAGGACAGTGCCCTGGGGCGCCCCCACACTGCAGGTCCAAGTGTCAGACACACAGTTCCGGGCTCTCACAAACTGGGGTCGGTCTGTGAGGTAGTCCAGGATCCACTCTGCCAGGTCATACTCCACACCAGCCGTCTCCAGCTTGTCCCTCAGGAGCAGCGGCTGGATGGTGTTGAAGGCGCTGGAAAGATCGAAGAACAGAATCCTCACAGAGCTGCCAGGCTTTTCCAGGTGAGAGAGAGAGCGGTGCAGCAGGGAGATGACGGCGTCCTCCACTCCGATGCCAGACCGATATGCAAACTGCAGCGGGTCCATGGCTGAGCTCACGGTGGAGCGGAGGTGGTCCAGGACTAGCCGCTCCAGTGTCTTCATCAGGTGGGACGTGAGAGCCACTGGCCTGAAGCTGTTGAGGTCTTTGGGGCGCGGTGTCTTAGGCACAGGTACCAGACAGGAGGTCTTCCAGACCTGTGGTACCACCCTCAGCTTCAGGCTCATGTTGAAGACATGCTCCATAACTCCACACAGTTCATCTGCGCAGGACTTAAGGAGCCTGGGGCTGATGCCATCAGGTCCTGCTGCCTTCCTCACTTTAATCCTCTTCAGCTCACTCCTCACCTGTGCTGCTGTGACAGTCAGTGGTTGGCAGGAGGACCGTGTGCTGGGGGGATGGGTGAGTCCAGGCGAAGTGGGGAGATGATGGTCCGGGGCGGAGAAATGAAGAGGAACGGATGCAGGGCATTGTCCAGCTGTGGAAGAGGGAGCATGCAGCTGTGCAGGGGGAGGGGCGGGTGACTGATCAAACCTCAAGAAGTGAGCATTTAAATCATTCACCCACTATCAGACATGTATTTATGTATATGCGTATTTATATGTATGTATGTACATTTAGTGCTACCATATATTGTCGTACATGTATTGTCATTGTATATATATATATATATATATATATATATATATATATATATGTATATATATATATATATATATATATATATATATATATATAAATTAATTTGTATTTATGTTTTACTTACATAAACACAAGATTTAGCACCAGGCAGATAGCTGTTGTTGGGGATCCAAATTAACTAATTACTAACTCATTTTGGAATAAAATGAGAAAAGTCAACCCCAAACATAACGCCATTTCAACCCAAATCTCCCCACAAAGCCAATGTTGGTAACCACCGGCCTAATTCGGTGGTTTATTAGTATTTTTGTATATTGCGTCTACAACACAATGATTGTAAAACAAGCAAAATGTCCCTAAAACAATTCTGCCTTATAAAGTAAAAACGCAAAAACTGCATATTTAAGACCAAAAAACATCTCACGCGGCCCAGAGGAGGACCAAGTTCTCAGACGTGATCTGTCGATTGAGAATGACTCTTGAATGAGAGTTGAAACGTCTTGTTTTCCTAAAAAACAGTGCAGATGACAATTCAATCTTATTCTACGATGGAACACTCCTGGACAGATGAGGGATTTACACCAATTTCATATCACCAAAGCTTTATGGCTCAACTCTGTACCAATTTTAAGAAATCTCAATGTTTAATTTGTTCTATAAATTCCTCTGAAACACAAAGCAAGTAACTTCTGCTAGAAATGTGCTAATTGACGACTTCAAACACAGATCCTGCACTTTTCAGTTTTTTTTACTGGATCGTTTCACACAATTCGCAGATGCTGCAAAAAATGTTTTTGTGTCTAATTTTGAAATGGGACACAAAACAGACGCGGAACTTTCACAATTTATTGTTTAACTCACATACTTGGTAAACTGTAACACACACACACACACACACACAAACAATTAACAAGACTGGCTATGGATACCGTCATACCGACTCAGGAACGAGGCCACCATCAGTCACCTCCTCTACGTGGATGACATCAAGCTGTATGCTAAGAGCGAGCGGGACATTGACTCCCTGATCCACATCAGGATCTACAGCTCAGATATCGGAATGTCATTGGGACTAGAGAAGTGTGGTCGGATGGTGACTAAGAGAGGGAAGGTAGTCCACACAGAGGGGGTCTCACTCCCAGAAGAGCGATAGCAGACATTGAGGACAGTTACAAGTACCTGGGAATCCCACAGGCAAATGGCAACCTCAAAGAGGAAACAAGGAAAGCAGCTATGGCCAAATACCTACAACGAGTGAGGCAAGTCCTCAGAAGCAGCTCAATGGCAAGAACAAGTCCCGGGCAATAAACTGCTACGCCCTGCCAGTGATCAGACCCTGCCAGTGATCCCATACCCTGCCAGTGATCCCATACCCTGCCAGTGATCCCATACCCTGCCAGTGATCCCATACTCTGCCAGTGATCCGATATCCTGCAGGAACAATCAGTTGGCCAAAGGAGGAGATACAGACCAAAGATGTTAAGACACGAAAGCTCCTGATCACGCATGGAGGGTTCCACCCCAAATCCAGCACCCTGAGACTGTACACTAGCCGTAAGGAAGGAGGCCGAGGACTAGTGAGCGTGAGAGCCACTATCCAGGACCAAACGTCCAAGATCCATAAGTACATCAAGGACAAGGTTCCTACAGATGACGTGCTCAGTGAATGTCTCAGACACTGGGGAACAGAGGATGATGAGGTGCTGGAGGGACCATCATGGGAGGACACGCCCCTACATGGGATGTACCACCGGAACATAACTGAAGAGGCTGATATCACAAAATCCTACCAATGGTTAGAAAGAGCCGGTCTGAAGGACAGAGGCCCTGATCATGGCAGCACAGAGGCCCTGAACACCAGATCAATACAGGCCAGATCTACCACACCAGACAAGACCAAAGGTGTAGCTGTGCAAAGGGGCCCTGAGACCATCCCACACATAACTGCAGGTGCAAGATGCTGGCAGGGACAGCATACATGGAGCGCCATAACCAGGAGCTGGCATAGTGTACAGAAACATCTGAGCAGAGAACGGGCAGGAGACCCCAAGGACAAAGTGGAAACACGTCCAAAGATGGGGGAGAACGACAGAGCCAAGGTCCTCTGGGACCTCCAAATACAGACAGACCGAATGGTAATGGAGAACCAGCCGGACATAGTGGTGGTCAACAAACTACAAAGGCAGTATATGGTTATGATGGTTGTTAGTTGCTAAAGATTTACTCGTTAACACACAAATACACTAGTGTAACTCTAATAGTTAGAGGGACAACATCAACATTGTAAAGGTATTTTTCTCACGGCAGAATAATTTTCATTATTTTTTCTTATTCTTCACTTCATCTTCTCTTCTTCTCCTCCTCTCCCTCTCCTCATGTCTCTCTCAGTAGCAGCAGGAGCAGTGGTTGCGGGCCTCAGGGTTGTAAGCACATACACTATAGTGACAGCAGATGGTGCAGTCCAACCATGGCTGAGCCTGAACATTAATGCTTCATTTAAGTGTAACTTAGTCCCGGTTTAGTCCCCGTTTATAAACTTTAGTGCTTGTTTAGTCCTAGCTTAGTTCTGTTAAATCCTGGTTTAGACCTGGTTTAGTTCCGGTTTAGTGCTGGTTTATTGCTGGTTTAGTGTTAGTTTAGTCCTCATTTATTTCTGGTTTAGTGCTGGTTTATTCCTGGTTAAATCCAGGTTTAGTGCTGGTTTATTCCTGGTTTAGTGCTGGTTTAGTCCTGGTTCAGTCCTGGTCATACATACTGCGGGAAGAGCAAAGCTGAGCTGGACAACAATTAAGATCAGTAAGAAAAGCAGTTCGGCCTTCTGCATCTTTAGCACTGTTTTAGTCCTGGTGTAGTCTTGTGATTGTCCTGGTGTAGTCTTGTTTTAATCCTGGTGTAGTCTTGTGATTGTCCTGGTGTAGTCTTGTTTTAGTCCTGGTGTAGTCTTGTGATTGTCCTGGTGTATTCTTGTGATTGTCCTGGTGTAGTCTTGTGATTGTCCTGGTGTAGTCTTGTGATTGTCCTGGATTAGTCTTGTGATTGTCCTGGTGTAGTCTTGTGATTGTCCTGGTGTAGGCCTTGTTTTAGTCCTGGTGTAGTCTTGTTTTAGTCCTGGTGTAGTCTTGTTTTAGTCCTGGTGTAGTCTTGTGATTGTCCTGGTGTAGTCTTGTGATTGTCCTGGTGTAGTCTTGTGATTGTCCTGGTGTAGTCTTGTGATTGTCCTGGTGTAGTCTTGTGATTGTCCTGGTGTAGGCCTTGTTTTAGTCCTGGTGTAGTCTTGTTTTAGTCCTGGTGTAGTCTTGTTTTAGTCCTGGTGTAGTCTTGTGATTGTCCTGGTGTAGTCTTGTGATTGTCCTGGTGTAGTCTTGTGATTGTCCTGGTGTAGTCTTGTGATTGCCCTGGTATAATCTTGTGATTGTCCTGGTGTAGTCTTGTGATTGTCCCGGTGTAGTCTTGTGATTGTCCTGGTGTAGTCTTGTGATTGTCCTGGTTTAGTCTTGTGATTGTCCTGGTGTAGTCTTGTGATTATCCTGGTGTAGGCCTTGTTTTAGTCCTGGTGTAGTCTTGTTTTAGTCCTGGTGTAATCTTGTTTTAGTCCTGGTGTAGTCTTGTTTTAGTCCTGGTGTAGTCTTGTGAGTGTCCTAGTGTAGTCTTGTGATTGTCCTGGAGTAGTCTTGTGATTGCCCTGGTGTAGTCTTGTGATTGTCCTGGTGTAGTCTTGTGATTGCCCTGGTATAATCTTGTGATTGTCCTGGTGTAGTCTTGTGATTGCCCTGGTGTAGTCTTGTGATTGTCCTGGTGTAGTCTTGTGATTGTCCTGGTGTAGTCTTGTGATTGCCCTGGTGTAGTCTTGTGATTGTACTGGTGTAGTCTTGTGATTGTCCTGGTGTAGTCTTGTGATTGTCCTGGTGTAGTCTTGTGATTGCCCTGGTGTAGTCTTGTGATTGTCCTGGTGTAGTCTTGTGATTGTCCTGGTGTAGTATTGTGATTGCCCTGGTGTAGTCTTGTGATTGCCCTGGTATAATCTTGTGATTGTCCTGGTGTAGTCTTGTGATTGTCCTGGTGTAGTCTTGTGATTGTCCTGGTGTAGTCTTGTGATTGTCCTGGTGTGGTCTTGTTTTAGTCCTGGTGTAGTCTTGTTTTAGTCCTGGTGTAGTCTTGTTTTAGTCCTGGTGTAGTCTTGTTTTAGTCCTGGTGTAGTCTTGTTTTAGTCCTGGTGTAGTCTTGTGATTGTCCTGGTGTAGTTTTGTGATTGTCCTGGTGTAGTCTTGTTTTAGTCCTGGTGTAGTCTTGTTTTACTCCTGGTGTAGTCTTGTTTTAGTCCTGGTGTAGTCTTGTTTTAGTCCTGGTGTAGTCTTGTTTTAGTCCTGGTGTAGTCTTGTGATTGTCCTGGTGTAGTTTTGTGATTGTCCTGGTGTAGTCTTGTTTTAGTCCTGGTGTAGTCTTGTGATTGTCCTGGTGTAGTCTTGTGATTGTCCTGGTATAGTCTTGTGATTGTCCTGGTGTGGTCTTGTTTTAGTCCTGGTGTAGTCTTGTTTTAGTCCTGGTGTAGTCTTGTTTTAGTCCTGGTGTAGTCTTGTGATTGTCCTGGTGTAGTTTTGTGATTGTCCTGGTGTAGTCTTGTTTTAGTCCTGGTGTAGTCTTGTTTTACTCCTGGTGTAGTCTTGTTTTAGTCCTGGTGTAGTCTTGTTTTAGTCCTGGTGTAGTCTTGTTTTAGTCCTGGTGTAGTCTTGTGATTGTCCTGGTGTAGTTTTGTGATTGTCCTGGTGTAGTCTTGTTTTAGTCCTGGTGTAGTCTTGTGATTGTCCTGGTGTAGTTTTGTGATTGTCCTGGTGTAGTCTTGTTTTAGTCCTGGTGTAGTCTTGTTTTAGTCCTGGTGTAGTCTTGTTTTAGTCCTGGTGTAGTCTTGTTTTAGTCCTGGTGTAGTCTTGTGATTGTCCTGGTGTAGTTTTGTGATTGTCCTGGTGTAGTCTTGTGATTGCCCTGGTGTAGTCTTGTTTTAGTCCTGGTGTAGTCTTGTGATTGTCCTGGTGTAGTTTTGTGATTGTCCTGGTGTAGTCTTGTGATTGTCCTGGTGTAGTCTTGTTTTAGTCCTGGTGTAGTCTTGTGATTGTCCTGGTGTAGTTTTGTGATTGTCCTGGTGTAGTCCTTGTTCTTTGAGGGAGTGGGACTTTCCTTTGGCTTGTATTTATTTGGTTTGGAAAAGGTTGGAGAGACTTTGAACAGTCAGCAACACAAGCCATTTTTGTGCACATGATTTGAAGACTAATGTAAAAGACAAATGTGTGATTGTTTTGTATTTTTGACAGTTCTTCACTCTAAAATGAAACCGTTTCAGTGACTTGAATAGGCCCATTATTATTTGTGTAAAAATAAAAATTGTTTTAACCACGATGATGAGGCAAAGTTTAAGCCCTAAATAAGATACTTTTATTTAATTTTTTTTAATATGCCTATATCTCTCAACAAAATTAACCAGCAAATGTAAACCTGGGCCCATCCTTTTTTATTTTGTTTTATTTTTTATTTTGATCCATTTTATCTTTATTTTTCCCCTCCATTCCTTATCAAGAAATGAGAGGTTTTGTCTATAGGAGTTTTTGTTTATAAGAGTTCTTCTATTAAGAGTGTTTTTTAAACTTCCTATAAGTTATCTGTCCTTTTCCTCTATATCTACCTGCGTTGCAACAATGAAATTTCCCCATGTGTGGACAATACAGGAATAGCTTATCTTATCCGTTTCTTTAGATGTATATGTTCCAAATGTGTACAATTGTGTACATTTTTACAGATAACATTTGCTATTTGATGAAAAACCTGAATCTCTAATTTATTTAGAATCTCTAAATTAAGATTTTTACACATTCATCTACATTGTCTCGCCTTAATATTTCCAATTTATGACAATTCTGAACCACCACACGTGTAAAGAATATTTACTTTGATACTTTTGTGTCCGTATGCTTTATTAGACAGGAACTCACGACACTGCGGCCGGTTTGATAATATAATACATCCATGGGCTTGACTTGGAGCCGAAAATTCATAAAAATGAAATACAAGGAATTTTGTGACGTCACATACTGTTATGGTTATACTCAAACTACAGAGCTCTCACGCGGTGCTAATCATAAATCCCTTTTTAAAATTTTGATTTGTATCACTGCCACATTTTCTTATGTATTGAAAAGTATTGTAAAGTAACGCAACTTTTTCATGATTCAGTACAACATCCTTTGGTTTAACTGAGTTCGGATTATTCTCTGTCTGCGTTTGTCAGAGTGCCGCCTCTTCGCCACGTACACGATCTCTGTCCGAGGTGGGGCAGCGGCGCTTTTCGGTAAAAGTGGGAAAAGTTTGTCCTTTTTTCCGTCTTCTCTTCGCTTTATGGCGCCTTTTCCCGCGGCCAGTCTCTGAAACAAAACTCGGGTAAGACTTTGAACTCGTATTTCAACTTTATTTCAACTTATTCTTCTTTTCAAACCCATTTACTTATCGTTTTGAGCTATGTTCCCCGGCGCTCTCTGCACTATCTGAACACTTCACGGCCAGTTTATCAGTAAGCAGAGTGACAGTCGCCACAGCCAATCAGAGGCCTCGAAGGGATGGTCGCTCTGCCGTTGAGCCAATCAGAAAGCGCGAAAAGTTGCCGTGGGCGGGAACAGGGAAGCGAAGTCGATTCTGCAGATAGCTGAATGTCACAAAGTTTATAGTTTAGAGGAACCAAAAACGGCTGAAACTGTTCCTCTTTTTGATAATACACATCTTCATAGACACATTTCCATTTAATATGTATGTTTTGAATGATTGTAATGTAAACGATTAAATATAAAAAGTATAGTTACAGTTTTAGACACGTATGTCTGCTCTTGCAACATGTTTAACCAATTTAACCGGATTTAGCACCGTTTTATTACATAACTTTTATGTAAAGTTGAACGATAGATCTGTGGTGCACTACAAATTCAAATTTGTTTACTTATTTTTCAAGAAGATCTTAATCGAATTGCCTACATTTTGTCATGAAGTAATATTTCAAAAAAGGTCTCTATAACTGTATATTATTGTTAGAATGATCACATTAGAGCGTCATCTGCAGTGAAATGGCTGATAAAACCGTGATAAACCAAGTGTAAATACATTGTGACCTTAAGGCTGAAGTTAATGCAGGTTGAAGACTAAACCTGTTCCACCACTACATAAACACACTGTCAGAGGTGGGAGATGTGATGCAAACAGATAACATCGCAATTGTTGTTGCAAAATTGGAATATGTAGTATATTGTCTATAATTCAAACATTTAAAGAATACAGTGACATTTCTGCCCTTTTGTGGTTTGTAATTTTACGGTCCATTTACGTTTTGTGCGACACTTCGACCAAGACATTCACAGGCACATTTTAACACATTCCTGATGCATTGTTAAAATAGTTTGTAATCAAAATAATTAAGGATCAGGTTTTTTTGGCCCCGATTCCGAGTCATCTGATTTTGAGTATCTGGCTATACCGAGTCCCGATCCGATACTTTCGTAACATATTTTTATTTTTTAACATAAACGGGTTGTCCCCAGTTTTATTTTATTTTTAACACTTTTAACGGTGTGCCTTTCTTTGAGGTAGCTTGAATAAGAAATAATAGTGCGTAATAGTAATTTGAATGAAATAAAAATAGCAGCTCAACTTAAAGGCGCAATGGACGATTTTGCGGCGATTTGAGAACGCAGGTGGAAGTGCGCATGCGCACTCCCCCGTGCGGACTGATACAACACACACGTGCATTTGTTTATTAGCGCAACGGAGCGCATCGCATCTCTCGTCTCCCGTAGATTTCTGTCCACTTCTGCATCAGCTCGAACTGTCTTTCTCCGTCTTCATTTTGCCCCGTACACTGAGGGAACTATATTATGATAGATCCATGCGCTTAGGCACGCGGAAACGTGGGGGCGAACCGCACGCGGCTGCAGGTGAGCGGTAGGTGCGTTTTATGATTGATACGTGGCAGGACAAATGATTTATCCACGCCACGAGGAAATATGATAAAAAAAAATTGCTGGAAAAAATCGTCCATTCCACTTTTAAAATACCCAGCAGGCATGTAAACAAATAAGCAAAGTGTGTATTAAATGAAAGTGCAACAGTGTCATAAAGTAAGGCCATAATGTGCTTTTCAGAACTGCACTCTTAATTCTCTTCTGACTTATAATAAATGTATGTTTTTCTTGATGAAATCTGTCTGAATGTTGAGTTGAGAGTAACTCAGGGGCGAGTGTTCTGATCCTCGCGGTCGCCACGGTGTTTATCATGTCGTGCTATCAGCCCGCACTCCACCCCCCGTGTCTGTGCTCCAGAATGGTGATGACGCCCTCGCCCAAACCGCACCTCGTCTCACCCATGGCTTTCTTCATATTAGCAGCGTTTGTCCCGCAAAATGACATGAACCCGTTGCTTGTCGATGCCCCAGTTGTTGAACATTTTTCCTTAATCTGTGTGATGCGCTCTGCTGTGACATGCAGGAGCTCACGGCACAAAACAAAACATTCATGCATTATACGGAGGTGAGAGACTAATAATAAGCTTGAAATGTATAGCGCTGATCAAACTAATAAGAGTAAAATTTATATTGATCAGTGATCGGGACGCGACATCCGATTTCAACAAGTCTGAAACCACATGATCGGCCCGATTTCCTTTCACGTGATCGGAAATCGGGACATCCCTAAAAATAATGTTTTTTTTCAATATCGCCCAAACCTATGGCCTAATATGTCCAGAACCCTCTTAGTTTTAAGAGGTTTCTGTTTCTGTACCTAATCTGTGTTGCAACCCTGGAATTTCCCTATTGTGGGACAAATAAAGTTTATCTTATCTCATCTTATGTCCTTTTTTAGACACAAATATGAGGCTAATTTAGTCCACTGTCATCGTTTTATACGCCCCAAAAATATATAAATACTTTTATTTGAACACTGATACATTTCCATTGCTTCATGGGACATGTACTTCTGTGTTTTTACACAGTGAGTTTGTTCATGGTTTGATGCTCTAGGATTGAACTGTGGAACCTGGAACTCATTCCTTTCAATTATTTATTTGATTTTCATTATTTGACAAAAACCTATGTACTTTTAATCATCGTTTTAGCCTTTTTGATAACTATTTGATTTAATTTTAATTTAAAAAGATTGACATTCACAAAAACTATGACATGAAATATTTTGACCCTCAAAATGACTACATCTGGTCCTCTGGCTCTGATTCTGTTGTTACAGGTAGCTTCCTTTAGACCGGTTTGGATCCCGGTTCAGAACCCGGACTTGGACCATGGCGTCGGGTAAAGGGAAAGGCCAGGCGTCTCTGGCTCTCCATAAGGTCATCATGGTGGGCAGCGGAGGAGTGGGCAAGTCTGCTCTCACACTACAGTTCATGTACGACGAGGTAAGACTAAGGCTGTTTTAGACCCATTGTAGACCTGAATTAATCCTGGTTTAGTCCTTGCCAATAATTGTCTCGTCTTAGTTCGTGGAGGACTACGAGCCGACAAAAGCAGACAGCTACAGGAAGAAGGTGGTGTTGGACGGAGAGGACGTTCAGATTGACATTTTGGACACTGCCGGGCAGGAGGACTACGCCGCCATCCGAGACAACTACTTCAGGAGCGGAGAAGGTTTCCTGCTCGTGTTCTCCATCACAGAGCACGAGTCCTTCACCGCCACGGCAGAGTTCAGGTACGAACAACCTCCCCCAGGTCCAGGTCTGGTCCACTGCTCCTCACAAGTTCAACCCAACCGAACCCAGTGACATGCATTCACCAGTCATCCTGGTCTTGTCCTGGTCTTTACAGGGAGCAGATTCTGCGGGTGAAGGAGGAGGAGCTGGTCCCTCTCCTGGTCGTGGGGAACAAGTCGGATCTGGAGGAGCGGAGGCAGGTCTCGGCTGAGGAGGTGTCGAGCAGAGCCGTGGAGTGGGGCGTGCCGTATGTGGAGACCTCCGCCAAGACCAGGGCCAACGTGGACAAGGTACTGGACCAGACCTAAACTAGGGAGTAAACCAGGACTAAACGTTTGTCTCTTTAGGTGTTCTTTGATCTCATGAGGGAAGTGCGGAAAAAGAAAATGTCCGAAAGCAAAGATAAGAACGGCCCGAGTGGGAAAAAGAAGAAGAAACGCTGCTGTATACTGTAAGATTCTGTAAAAATAATTAAAAGTATTATAAAAAAAAACATCCAATATATCATTTATATCTGTGAAAATGTAGTTAGGGCTCAGGACCAAAAAGAGCTTCTGTGAACATTGCAAAAATGTACAAGGTTGAAATAGATCTCTGACAAAGACGGTACTAGAGCGGGACTAGAGCGGGACTAGAGCGGGACTAGAGCGGGACTAGAGCGGGACTAGAGCGGGACTAGAGCGGGACTAGTGCGGGACTAGAGCGGGACTAGTGCGGGACTAGTGCGGGACTAGTGCGGGACTAGTGCGGGACTAGTGCGGGACTAGTGCGGGACTAGTGCGGGACTAGAGCGGGACTAGAGCGGGACTAGAGCGGGACTAAAGAGGGACTAAAGAGTGTCTAAAGTAAGACTAAAGCTGTAGTTAAGCATGACTAAAGCAGGACTGAAGCGGGACTAAAGCAGGTCTAAAGTAAGACTAAAGCAGGACTGAAGCGGGACTAAAGCAGGTCTAAAGTAAGACTAAAGCAGGTCTAAAGTAAGACTAAAGCAGGTCTAAAGTAAGACTAAAGCAGGTCTAAAGTAAGACTAAAGCAGGTCTAAAGTAAGACTAAAGCAGGTCTAAAGTAAGACTAAAGCAGGTCTAAAGTAAGACTAAAGCAGGTCTAAAGTAAGACTAAAGCAGGTCTAAAGTAAGACTAAACCAGGACTGAAGCAGGTCTATTTTGATATAGTGACGTCTGAAATGTTTGAACTTAGAAATATCTAAAATTATTGCATACATTAAAAATGATTACTTATAAGTAAATGAGCAAAACCAAAACTTGCTCTGGATTGTGCCAAAATATGACTTTTGTTCTTAAAATGATAAATAATAAATAATGCAATGTAATTGAATTTGTCATTTTCTTTCTATATTTTGACACGTCACATCTTTCCATACAATTCAAACTATGTTTCATGATCATTTATGTCGTAGATCTAGTTCTTGTGCTGTTTTGACATGTTTTGCTGTTTGTTTCTCTCTGTAATCTCAAATTGTTTAGTTGATCTTTGTTGTCATTACTGTTATATGTTGCATGTTTTATTTAAATTTTATTTTTGTGTTGAAATCAGTGTGTTAGGGTGAAAGGGACATGTATATTTGTGTAAAATGTATTGTAGCACATTCTTCACATAAAACACTCTGAATTTTAATAAAAATATTCATAAAGTATCTAAGATTTCATGTTATTTTGGGCTGTAATGTTTGAATGCTGTAATGATGAATCTGCCACTTGATGGCAGCGTGCGGTAGAAATAAGTTAACTTTAGTGATACATTTCTACATTATACATTGTTTATTTGGACAAGACACAAAACTCTAGTGTCTTGTCCAAATAAACATGGCTCTAGTGACTAGAGCCAAACATAAGTTTTCACTTAAAATATCTAAGCTGCAGTTAAAGATGTTTTTAGATTTATTCAACAGAACTTGAAGATAATAGAAGTAAGAATTGTTTTCTTATGTTTATGTCTCATTAGCTTTTTGTATTAATACATTTAAAGATGTGCTTTGTAACTTTTCTGGTGAAGAGGTCCTCCACCTGCTGTCCTCATAGAGGTCCTCCACCTGCTGTCCTCATAGAGGTCCTCATAGAGGTCCTCCACCTGCTGTCCTCATAGAGGTCCTCCACCTGCTGTCCTCATAGAGGTCCTCCACCTGCTGTCCTCATAGAGAATGTTCCACAATATGGCATTACACTTATCACCGTGTAAGAATTCATTATTCAACTATTGTTTTATCATCAAGAAAACCAATATGTGAATAATTAAATAAATTAAACATTAAAAAAACAAATCAAAAAAAGTTAAATGCTATAGTGTTGAACAATCCCAGTTTGGACGTTACAGACTGGGAGGTTTTCCGAGCTGTGATGGAATGAGAACTCACTACACGGACGCTGTGACGTCATACATTATTATGATCGATTCTGTGAGAACAGCATTATACACCACAGTTGGGCAGTTATGCAGCAGGAGGAGGCAGCGCACAGGGCGAGTGACAGAGAGCACTACAAAGAGGCAAAGTATGGATTTAGCAGGGAGGTGTCCAGAGCTAGATCACAGTACAATACACGTCTGAAACAGCAGTTCTCTAACAACAACCCCACCTTTGTGGGGAGTGGGCTCCGGCGCTGTTCTACACGGCCATCACTGAGTCCATCCTCACCTCCATCACCTCCTCCATCACTGTGTGGTACGCTGGACCCACAGCCAGGGACAAACAGAGACTACAGTGTATTGTGGCTCTGCTGAGAAGGTGATCGACTTCAGACATCCATCTCTGCAGGACCTGAACGTCTCCAGGACTCTGGGACGAGCAGGTTGGATCACAGCCGACACTTCTCACCTGGATACGGACGATTTGAGCCACTCCCCTCAGGCAGGAGGCCACTCCTCTCAGGCAAGAGGCCACTCCCCTCAGGCAGGAGGCCACTCCCCTCAGGCAGGAGGCCGCTCCCCTCAGGCATGAGGCCACTCCCCCTCAGGCAGGAGGCTACCCGCCACAAGAACAGTGTATTTCCGTTTCTTGCGATTGGACTCATGACCACCTCCTAACACCTGTGTCTTTAACTATCATTTAATCAATCACTGCACTGTTCACTTTCTGCACTATTTCAGACCATCTGTAAATGTTTGTGTAAATATCTGTGTACATTCCGAGGCCAAGTTTATTTTCTATCTTATTTTATGAGTAAATTCTTAATTTTGCGAAGTGTGTTCAATGACAATGGCAATAAACCTTTTCTGATTCTGATTCCTGGCAAAGCAAGAACATCTCCATGGAGACAAGCAGGTGGTAACTCAGATACAGTTTTTGCACCCCATCAGGGTTCACACATATCCTGGAAATTCTGAACTATTAATTGTCTAGTAGAAAAAGCTTCAGTTGTAGTCATCTGGACTCAGTTTGAAAAAATAGACGTTTCGACTCTCATCCAAGAGTCATTGTCAATAAAGGAATTTAGGTCGAGAACTCCTATATTAATACTGTTCTGTGGTAAGACCCGCCCAATGGGAGGAGCCTTCCTGAAGTAGAAAGAGTTGTTTGTTTCAACAGAAACTCCCCCCTTGTATCTACCGAGCCTATTCAGAATTTTAATGGGCTATTAGAATCCTCTTTGTCTTTGTGAGACCCTGGCTCAACCACCCTGAGTACCTGATTAGCATCTAAATGTCCTGGTCCTGGTCCTCTACCTTTCCAGGGGTTCAGTATCCCATTATAAATAACAGGAAGATTAAATCTTAGCCCTCCATTCCTGTTTAAAGAAGGTCTTTCTTTTTTAACAAAAATAGCTTCCTTAACTCCTCTTTCAAACCATCTTTTCTCCCTGCTTAAAACCTTCACCTCACCGTCTTCAAACGAGTGATTAGAGGCTTCAAGATGGAGATGCACGGCACTCTGAGGTCCTGAACTTGTATTTCTTCTGTGCTGATAGAGCCTCTTGTGTAGAGGCTGTTTAGTCTCACCTATGTAACGTTCTTTACAGCTTTCTTCACTGCATTGGATCGAATAAACTACATTGCTCTGTTTTTGAGTCGGCAACTTGTCCTTAGGGTGAACCAGTTTTTGTCTTAAAGTGTTTCCTGGTTTAAAATAAACAGGGACTTCGTGTTGTCTAAAAATTCTCTGCAGTTTTTCCGACAGGCCAGACACATAAGGGATAGAAACACCCTTCCTTCTCTGTTCAGTTTCCCTTTTGTCCTGCTTCTTGGTTCTCTTCACTCTGTTGAGAGCCCAAGCGGGGTAACCACAGGCTGAGAGGGCATTTCGGACATGTTTTTCCTCTTTCTTCTTGCCCTCTGAGCTGGTGGGCACACCTTGAGCTCTGTGTTGTAAGGTTCTGATCACCCCCAGCTTGTGCTGTAGTGGGTGGTTGGAACCAAAGAGCAGATACTGGTCCGTGTGTGTAGGTTTCCTATATACTTCTATTTGGAGTTTCCCGTCCTCTCCTCTGATCGTGGAACAATCAAGAAAGGCCAAGCGATTCTCCTTAGCGTCTTCTCTTGTAAACCTGATATGCAGCACTGGAAAAAGATCACAGCATCAACATCCTCCAGCAGACAAGGGACGTTGCACTGTGATTCTCAACGCAGCTGATTACGAAGCCAAAGTCCACACCCTCCTCGAGGACACGACCACAAACGAACGCTTGAAAAGAGATCCGACCAGTGGCTACAAGAAGAAAGTGATAGACTGTTTACAAAGGCTGGAAAAAGAGGAAACGATAGACCGGCCTCTGTATTACAGACTGTATCCTGGTGAAGCCATGCCTTGCATTTATGGCCTTCCAAAAATACACAAAAAGGATGTTCCACTCAGACCCATAGTGTGCAGCGCAGATTCCATCACTTACAATGTGGCCAAGCATTTAACAACTATATTGGCTCCGCTTGTGGGGAATTCGGAACATCATGTGGAAAACACGCACAACTTTGTGGATAAAGTGAAACATCTCCAACTGGACCCAGATGACCTCATGGTTTCATATGATGTTGTGTCCCTGTTCACCTGCATCCCGACCTCTGATGCAGTAGCAGCGGTGAGGATCAGACTGCAGGAAGACACCACCCTACAGGAAAGGACCAAACTGACACCTGAACACATATGTAAACTGTTGGACATCTGTCTGAACACCACTTACTTTCAATTCCGGGGACAATTTTACAGACAGATTCATGGCTGTGCCATGGGCTCGCCCGTCTCTCCCATAGTGGCCAACCTGTACATGGAGCACTTTGAGAAGAAGGCACTGTCCTCATTCTCAGGCATAGCTCCAAAACTGTGGCTTCGCTATGTCGATGATACTTTTGTAACAATCAAGAAACAAGAGTTGGAAACCTTCTCTGATCACAGCAATGCTGTGGACCCACATATTAGGTTTACAAGAGAAGACGCTAAGGAGAATCGCTTGGCCTTTCTTGATTGTTCCACGATCAGAGGAGAGGACGGGAAACTCCAAATAGAAGTATATAGGAAACCTACACACACGGACCAGTATCTGCTCTTTGGTTCCAACCACCCACTACAGCACAAGCTGGGGGTGATCAGAACCTTACAACACAGAGCTCAAGGTGTGCCCACCAGCTCAGAGGGCAAGAAGAAAGAGGAAAAACATGTCCGAAATGCCCTCTCAGCCTGTGGTTACCCCGCTTGGGCTCTCAACAGAGTGAAGAGAACCAAGAAGCAGGACAAAAGGGAAACTGAACAGAGAAGGAAGGGTGTTTCTATCCCTTATGTGTCTGGCCTGTCGGAAAAACTGCAGAGAATTTTTAGACAACACGAAGTCCCTGTTTATTTTAAACCAGGAAACACTTTAAGACAAAAACTGGTTCACCCTAAGGACAAGTTGCCGACTCAAAAACAGAGCAATGTAGTTTATTCGATCCAATGCAGTGAAGAAAGCTGTAAAGAACGTTACATAGGTGAGACGAAACAGCCTCTACACAAGAGGCTTTATCAGCACAGAAGAAATACAAGTTCAGGACCACAGAGCGCCGTGCATCTCCATCTTGAAGCCTCTAATCACTCGTTTGAAGACGGTGAGGTGAAGATTTTAAGCAGGGAGAAAAGATGGTTTGAAAGAGGAGTTAAGGAAGCTATTTTTGTTAAAAAAGAAAGACCTTCTTTAAACAGAAATGGAGGGCTAAGGTTTAATCTTCCTGGTATCTATAATGGTATACTGAACCCCTGGAAAGGTAGAGGACCAGGACCAGGACATTTAGATGCTAATCAGGTACTCAGGGTGGTTGAGCCAGGGTCTCACAAAGACAAAGAGGATTCTAATAGCCCATTAAAATTCTGAATAGGCTCGGTAGATACAAGGGGGGAGTTTCTGTTGAAACAAACAACTCTTTCTACTTCAGGAAGGCTCCTCCCATTGGGCGGGTCTTACCACAGAACAGTATTAATATCGGAGTTCTCGATCTAAATTCTTTTATTGACAATGACTCTTGGATGAGAGTCGAAACGTCTATTTTTTCAAACTGAGTCCAGATGACTACAACTGAAGCTTTGAACTATGGAACACGCCTGGACGAATGAGGGATTACACCGACATATTAATTGTCTGTTTTGCAGAAATGGAAAATGAGAAAGAAAAAGCCAATTGTCATATATTTCGCACTTAAACAATTTTACTCTCTTGGCTGCATTATTGGATATCAAATGAATAGAGACTGTTACTCAATTTATTCATCATCCCTGTCAAACAAACTGCTTAAATCCTGCCAAATAAATGGTACCAGAAGACAAGTAGTTAACACTTAATACTTCAATATATGTACATTTGATTTCATCATTTGCAGTCGTTGTGGACTTAAGTGATAAGCCTCTTTTTTTTTTTTTTTTTTTTTTTAAACTGTATAAAAAGGTTATTTGAGTAAAAATACTTTGCAGTAACTCCTTCTACTCGAGTACATTTTGTCTCCTCTGCACCTCAGCTCTTAAGAAATCCTCTTACACTAATTCCTGTTGTGCTGAGGTAGACACTGTCCTCTCACTGCTGCGGTGGACCTGGGATGGACTTGGTCTAGACTTGGTTTAGACCTGGTTTAGGGCTGGTTTAGACCTGGTTTAGGGCTGGTTTAGGGCTGGTTTAGACCTGGTTTAGTCCTGGTTTATGGTTGGTTTAGGGCTGGTTTAGACCTGGTTTAGGCCTGGTTTAGACCTGGTTTAGGCCTGGTTTAGACCTGGTTTAGACCTGGTTCAGACTTGGTTCAGGTATGTGTAAGCAGGTGTCTGCTGTATGGGAGGTGTCGCTCTCTGACAGAGTTCACAAGATTGAGTTTGAACACGGAACCACCACCGGGAAGAGGGTTGTGTACATCAACGGAGAGGTGAGACCAAGACCTGGTTTAGACCTGGTTTAGACTCTAGTTTAGATCAGTTTGAGCCCTGGTCTAGTCCTGGATCTGTCCGTTGGTTCATTCCATTTTTTTTAGGTTTTGTCCTTGGTTCTATTTATTGCAGCTGCAGCAACTCAATAATTTCCTTTGAGGATCAATTAACTATTAACTGGGTTTTGAACCTGGTTTTAGTCCCTGGTCTAGTATTTATTTCATACATGTGTTTGTCTCTGATTTAGTGCCTTTTCCCCTCCCCATTTTAGCCCTGGTTTGGATTAGTCTGCTTTTAGTCCTGATCTAGTCCTTGTTTCAGTTCCTTGTTCAGCCAATGTTTTAGTCTCTTTTTTGACCAGGAACGAGTCAAGTCCTGGTCTTTGTCTTTCAAGACCTGTTTTCTTCCTGTTTCAGTCCTGGTCCAGCCCTTGCTTTAGTTCCTGGTCTAGCCCTTGCTTTAGTTCCCGGTCTAGCCCTTGCGTTAGTTCCCGGTCTAGCCCTTGCTTTAGTTCCCGGTCTAGCCCTTGCTTTAGTTCCCGGTCTAGCCCTTGCTTTAGTTCCCGGTCTAGCCCTTGCTTTAGTTCCCGGTCTAGCCCTTGCTTTAGTTCCCGGTCTAGCCCTTGCTTCAGTTCCCGGTCTAGTCCTTGCTTTAGTTCCCGGTCTAGCCCTTGCTTTAGTTCCCGGTCTAGCCCTTGCTTTAGTTCCCGGTCTAGCCCTTGCTTTAGTTCCCGGTCTAGCCCTTGCTTTAGTTCCCGGTCTAGCCCTTGCTTTAGTTCCCGGTCTAGCCCTTGCTTTAGTTCCCGGTCTAGTCCTTGCTTTAGTTCCCGGTCTAGCCCTTGCTTCAGTTCCCGGTCTAGCCCTTGCTTTAGTTCCTGGTCTAGCCCTTGCTTTAGTCCCCGGTCTAGCCCTTGCTTTAGTCCTGGTTAAGTCTCCGTTTCTCCTGCAGGAGCTCCTCCGCAGAGACTGGATGTTCAAGCTGGTGGGCAGAGAGGCGTTTTCCTTCGGCATTCCTCCGAATAAAGCTGTGATCCTCATCGAAGCCGTTGGAGGATTCTCGTACGAATACTCGCTCCACGTCAACGGCCTCACTCTGCAGAAGTTCACCCAGAACCGGACCAGGACCTCGCAGACCTGGGCCCTGCGGCTGGACCAGACGGACTACAGGATTGTACTGGGTAATACAACACTTTTTACATCATTATTTTGTCATAATAATAAAGTAAAATATGTATATGTAACTGTCTGGACGAAGCATTTGAGTTATAATTTGAAGTTGGTGTAGCCTATTTGGAAGGACAAAACCTCAACATCTGGTATTTTGAAAGGATAGACACAAAAATTAGAATAAATAAGTAGGTGGAAAAGTATAGGCTCTGAAAAGCAGCCTGAGAGGAAGAGGCCGTGAGATGGCGTTCTTGTCTGGACTCGATCTGGTTTGATATGAAAAATACAAATCACTAAATGACTTGTAATCTCAGCACAAAATTGCAATTGTATTTTTCCCCTGCACCTTTTGGGCCCAAAATTGAACTGTTAATCACTGGAACGTTTTATTTTTGGACAGAGAAGGACACGATGGATGTCTGGTGCAACGGACAGAAGATGGAGGCAGAGGTGAGACACTCGAATGAATGTGAAGTTATAGTGCGTAAGACAGGTTTTTATGATTCTCTCATTTTGACTTTATCTGGTGTATATATTATATACTTGTTAAATACAAGATAGTTTTACACCAATACAGTTGCTATTTGTGGAGAAAAGTTGAAAACACTGTGGGAAATGACAGGAAGTGACCTCACACCATGGACACTCATTCCATCCAAAGTTTATGCATAATTTATACAACAGTATATTTTGAACCTCTAGACCAGGGGTGGGCAATTATTTTCCTCCGAGAGCCATATTCGAATCCAGGCAAGTAGCGGAGGGCCGGCCCACGATCATTGGTGTGAAGGAAAAAAAAAATCTAAAAAATTAAATATCAAATAGAAAATCACTTTTCTGTTAAATATAGGCTATTGAATATATTATTTAATTCATTTCACGTCATATTTATTAAGGATACAAGTGCAGACCGATGCCTGAGGGCAAAAAAATATATATATATATTTTTTTTTTAACATTACTTGACATGTTTGGCGGGCCACATTATAAAGACAAACGGGCCACATGTGGCCCGCGGGCCGTAGTTTGCCCACGCCTGCAAGTCTATACCATAATAAAGAAACAAAAATAAAGTTTAGGCCCAGTGGTGCCTGGGTAATTTCCTTGTGCGATGTCACAACCAGGAAGTAAAATTAATAAACCTAGAAAATGTGCTCAACTGGTAGAAAATGTATGATTTATTATTTTCTATTAAAAAATGCAATCTATTCTGAACAAAAAGGCATTACATTTACTTTATTGTCCTATCATCACACCATACTTGACATAATTGTATTGAAATTTGGGGAAACAAAAACTGGAACTAGAACGAGAACCAAACTTTATATTACAAAAAGGGTGACTAGACTGAGCAATCATAACCAACTGTTCAGCCAATGAAAAATGTTACAGTCCTTCAACTTGGTAGATTTGTATAAGTTTAATCAAACATAATCAAATCCCCAAATAATTGCAAACAAATTTCACGTAAATATAACTTGTATGTTTGACAGCCATTATGTAAGAACGAGGCTGAGGGAACATTGGTTATCAAGTAAAGGGCTTATATCATGGAATAGCTGTTACGACGAATAAAACATGATTTTATTTCTGTGAAAACTAGAATGCTTGTAGATTATTGTTGGTAAATTTCTCTCCAGTATTATATTGATTATAAATGTCCACTAATGTACTACAATATTGATTAAAGAGTTGGAGAAAAGCGTGGGCCTTGGCTTCTGCCCCTGTCAAATAAATATGTCTTGATCATTATCTTGTTCTTGTTTTTTTTTATTGTAGAGCACATTGTGTTGTTGAACAAACAGTAATTAAATATAACATGTTTCTCTTTGCGATAGCACGTGACTTTAGTGCAATCATGATCAAAGCGTGACATTTGGGAAAATTAAGTTTTTGCATTTGTGGACTCGAGGTGAGGTTTTAAGAAACTCTTGGTTTTGTTCAGTTTTAGATCATTTTCACACATGTCAGTGCGCCCTGTGTGTTTAGTTCTGTTTTCTCCACTTTTGGGTCGGTGTATTTTATTTTATTTATTTATTTATTTATTTAAGGACATAGCATTGGACGAACCAGATGCAATGTTTTAAGTGTATGTAGCAGAATGCTTAACCAGAAGAATGAGGGACAATTAATTTAATATATTTGAGGTGGTCCAAGAACAAGGGCAAAATATGATCTACATGAGTTTAAATGACTTTTTTTTTTTTACCTCTGGCAGATAATTTGGCTTGAAATAAAGAAAATAACTTTATAAAAGTCACATAATCCGCACAGGTTGCCTTTTCGCAGGATCAGCTCTGGGGAAAAAAGGGGTTTACGCAGATAAAATTGGGATCGAAGCTGCAGAAATGTTCAATGTATTTCTAATGGTCAATCATCTGTCAGTAAAAATATGTGTCTGGAGGAGGAAATGTATGATCAAATCTAAAATAGTTGTGTTTTTTTTTAATTAAAATAATTGGTCTTTTTAGGGTTAGAGTGAGAGAAAAATACTGCTTTGTTTTTCCTGCTTTAGAGTTTTTGGGTTATGACTGATTTCATATTATTTAGAGCAAGTTTGTCACATAATGTTTTAGCCTGATTTTCCAGCTTTAGGATGAGTTTGTTTGCCATGTTCTTCACCTGAGGATGTTTGTCCACTACATTATACTCACTTTGTGCTATGTTTTTGTCCTGATTTTGCGTTATTCAGGGCGAGTTCGTGGAGGACGGGACAGAGACGCGGTTCTACATTGAAGAACATGAAATCTGTCTCAAAGCATTTTCTGAGCCGGGGAAGAGGAAGGGAATCACATACTGCCTCCTGCTGGATGGACAGAAAATACACATTTAAAGGCGATTATACTTATACTGGGGAGTGTCTAGTGTTGAACGATCACATATATAGATTGTAAATTGTAAAACGAATTATTTCAATGGTTCAATAATACAGGCTCATTGACTTTCATCTTCATTGTCATATTTCACCATAACAAGAAACAGATTTTCATGTGTTTCTATTGTTGACGTACTACGTGATATTTTTGAACCCTAATACTTACTGTTTTGACTTTTGGATTGTAAATAGTGGTGAGACATGTTCACACTATCTTAAACCAAACAAATACAAAATATAAATAATGTCCAAACAAGAAAATGCAATTTGAGCTGATTTATTCACACATTTGAGCAGCAAAATAAATACTCTGCTGATAAAAAAAAAAAACGTGAGCTAAAAATGCCCGTGCACCCTTCCACCTTGACCTATGAATTAAGGCGCCCCATGACCAAACACATGTTTAACTAAACACTGAGTAAATTAAATATGCTAAAGTAACATCACAATGAATAATCAATATGCAAAATAAAGAAAAATACCAAAATATGAATTCAAACAAAACATAAATAATCAACTTGGCAAGTTGGCTGGGACAGGGGGCAGTAGTGATATTCAACCTCTATTGTTTCTAGGCCAGTATTTTTAAACCTTTAAAACAAACACACACACACACACAAAACAATCTCTCCCCGCATCATTTCTGCCCATTCCCCTTTTTTTCTTTTGTGTGTGTTTCATGTGAAGTGTCTAAGGTGGATTAAAAGAAGGAGGACATTTTCAGAGTGTCTCCACTTAGGACAGAGATGTTGTCCTAAGGAACCTCTCGTCGTTCCAGCCAGCCTGAGCTCAGCCATTTATTAGCTTGTGCAATGGCTTTTCCTTTACTTTTCTGTATCCTCATCATTATCTTTATTATTGTATATTTTCTCTCACTTGTACCACAGGTAACACAGGGTCAGTTTTCAGCCACAGGGAGGCGCTATTACCCTTCCGCTCCTTTTCCTCTTTCATACAATTTATTTTTTCCATTAAAAGCATAATTTATTTTATGTTGAATAGGTTTGAGTTCAAGGTACTTCAACAGACTAAACTCTGACTGGGCATCTATGTATTGTTTGTTTTATTTTTTGTTTTAGGACTATTTTTGTAAATCATCCGGCTCAGAATTTCAAAATAAAATCTGGAACCGTGGCTTAATCAGTGCATGAGTGACGTCAAGAAATTCTAACGTACAGAGAGGAAAAACACATGAATATATGATATAATTTCATTGTAAAATCAACAGGAGCACGGAAACGTTGGCTCTTCTTTCCTGCAGTTAAAGCTTAGTATTTTCATGTAACCAATGTTTATGAATTTATTCATATATATTGCACATAGCCTTGTAGCTGTATATTCTTTTTACTTACTGTATTTTGTACACCATTTAGTATCATAGTAATATTTCATGTATCCTATATCTAATTCGTTTTCATCCAAATTCATTTTTTCCTTCATTCTACTGCTGCTGTAAAGGTTCTAGACTTATCCAATCTTTTACTCTTTTGTTATTTTATGCAAGTAAAACAATATTTTCATGGTTAGAGTTCTGTCATGAATAACTAAAGGTTGAAATATGGTGACTGAAGACGTGTAGATGAAAAAAAAAAAATATACATATATATTTTTGTTTGATATTTTGATTTTGCAGTGCAGTGCCAAAGAGGAGCGAGACCTTTTGAGAAACGTGCACAGATTACGCGTGACAAACGTGTTTTCAGCAACCAAAAAATGCCCTGTGCCAACACAGGGTTAACCTCTAAATATTAGGGAGCAGCTCCTCTGTCCCTCCGTCCCTCCCCTGTCCCTCCGTCCCTCCCTGTCCCTCCTCTGTCCCTCCGCTATCCCTCCTCAGTCCCTCCTTCGTCACTCCTCTGTCCCTCCTCAGTCCCTCTGTCCCTCCTCTGTCCCTCCGCTGTCCCTCCTCTGTCCCTCTGTCCCTCCTCTGTCCCTCTGCTGTCCCTCCTCAGTCCCTCTGTCCCTCTGCTGTCCCTCCTCAGTCCCTCTGTCCCTCCTCTGTCCCTCCTCTGTCCCTCCTCTATCTCTCCTGTGTCGCTCCTCCTGTTTATTTTAAATGTTTATTTAACAAATGTATGGAAAACAGTTACGCTAATGTAATAAGCCAGTAACAGTGATTATACGGACACAATGGTAATTATTTCTTATTTGTTCTTGCCTAGCGCTGACGTTGGTTGAATGACACAGAATGGAAACAATAAAAACTCATTTAACCATCAGTTCTGGCCTCATTCTTGTTGCTATTAACAGCGGCTGGCAGCCAACTGCAAAGGTGCATTTCCCGCCATCCACTGGGTTGAGTGTGGCCTCAATTCCACTGGACGCCACGCTCCCCTTTTTAGAATCTAACCTTTGAACTTGCTCTGCTACTGACCGCTCTTATAATGATATAAAGTGTATAATCCGTGTGCACCCGATTCCTTTCCGCTGTAAATCCCACGAGTTTTGAAATGAAATAAACGCAGTGGTCCGAGTCAGCACCGTGCAGAAAGCAGCAGTTTGTGCGTGACGGCCGTGGACCCCCAGTGGTAAAAGTGATCAACTCTCAATCAACTCAATTCTGCGCTGTCCCAGAGGCTGTGGGCGGCGTGGACACTCTTTTTAATCTCCTAAACCAGAAAAGGTTTGAGAAGCTCTGCCGTAGAGACGTATTTTTAATAATTTATTTTGTTTACGTTTTATTGTGAAACACGTGTCGGAAGTCACCTGGTGGCCCCTGGGAGCCCACACACTGAAGGGTCCTGCCGCTGTGTGTGCGAGGATGGACGGATCTGGACCTGTTACCTGTGATTCATCTGCGGACTGTGGCCCCCGGGGCTGACCCCTGCAGCGGACCGTGGGCTAAGCTCTCCCCACCGGCGAAACACCTTATCCGGGCTGGACCCAAGCGCTGCGCCCGTTCTTGGTTCCGAGAAAAACGAAGCTGGAACACGGCACAAAACTCCCGTCCTCCGCGGCACAAAACTCCCGTCCTCCGCGGCACAGACACGTCCTGCCGCCGCTAATGGATCTACCCCGCTCAGAGTGACACCGGAGCCGGGTTTGTTTGGACTTTCTCCGCGCTCTTTCCTGCTTTAAAACGCTAAAAACGGATGTCTTTCCCATCTTTAGCATGGTTTAGAATCGTTAGCATTAGCAGTAGCCGGGGCTAGTGCAGTTACTAAGCAACAAGGCCACCCTGTTAGCCGTTATCCCCGGTCCACATTAGCCTTACGCCTCTTGCTCGGAGCTACCCCGGAGAGGAGCTGCCTTCGTCGGACAGCAGCTGGAGCAACAGTCGGTCCTTTCCTCGGTGCGAAAGCTACAGCGGAACTGGACCATTTCTCACCGTCTTTGACCCGTGTTCTAACCCACTGATCCAGCCCATGTTGGGTGCATTTGACTCGTGTTTTTATGGACTTTAACACTAAATGAATTCAAAGTTTCCCCCTTTACCTTCTCTGGTCCTTTAGCATTAGCCGCTAGCTTTGCCCCCTGTCTATTTACGTCCAAGAATCGTGGACCAAAGTGGATTTTATGGATATTACGTTGGATTTAAAATGATAAAGAGGACCTTTCGTTTCTGAGCGCAGTTGGGACATGGGGTAGCGGTGTGAAGTTACCCCAAAATCTGTCACTACAGCGGAATTCAGAGAGAAGCCTGCCCCGGGGAAGGCTGTCTTTCTAAGGGATACAGTCTGGAGGGATGTAAGCGCTGGGGAAAAAAAGCCTTTATGACGCACTGCATGATTTAGACACATTGTTCTGCAGCGTTTGGCTGATGTGTGTCAACGGGTTGAAGGTGATTTAACGCGGTTTGGAGGTCACAGAAGATTCGCACCGGGAACGCAGAGGGGACTCGGGGATCCGGGGGGGACGGACGGACGAGGTGGCTCAGTTTTCGGCGTCGGCACAACCGAGGACCCGGGCTGTAGCCATGAACTACCAGCAGCATCTGGCCACCTCCGCGGCGATCCGGGGCGAGATCCAGCGCTTCGAGTCCGTGCACCCGAACATCTACTCCATCTACGAGCTGCTGGAGCGCGTGGAGGAGCCGCTGCTGCAGAACCAGATCCGGGAGCACGTCATCGCCATCGAAGGTGGGTCCAAACACGGGCAGATGTGCGGGGCTCCAGTACACGGTCCTCCTCTGCTCAGATGCACTGCACTCAGGAGCTTTAGAGTTTGGATTGGAGCAGGTTGTTGATGATCTGTTGCTGTTGCTTGTTCAGTTTTGTGATTGCATTTGTTTGTTTTTTGGTGGATTCCACTGGTCCAGTCAGTCACGTGATTGTACAGTACCCCCTTTGTGTCCAGGTTATTCTTAAAAGCTGGACCTGACAAGGGCTAAACCAGGACTGCGGTTTTGTGCATCTATCTTCTCACTGATTATTAACTCATACTAAACATCATCATTTTTGTTGTGCGATAAATCATTCCCAATATCTTGCATTTGCATCTGACATCTGATGACTCGTGAAGGGACATCCAGAGGCAAATAGGTTAACGTTTTTGTTTGTTTTGATAGTAAAAGGATTCATTATTAATAGTATTACATAATTATATTACCACTGTTGGGGTTGGTAGACCTATTCCTTGTTCATTAACCCAATGACATGACGACAGATGACCTGTTGTTTGGTCCATGAGCAAGACACTTCATCACGCTTGCCCATAAAAATGTGCTGATATCAAAAATGGCAGCAGTTGTAGTAGAATTTACCCTCTGCGTGTCACTGTTCCTGTTCGTTTCCCACACTAGCTCAGATAAAAATAAATAAATGTTAAATTGGGTCAAAGCTGCTGTCTCATTCTCCCAGAATCCTTTGCAATGAGTGATTCATGGTTCAGAGGCAGAGAAGCCCTAAACACAGAAACATTGCACTTTGTGGACAAATGAGAAGGATCCAAAGCCTTTCATTCAGGACAAAATAAATGGTTTAAAATACTGTGACTCGAATGGCCTGCCTGCTGAAGAAAAACATAGACTATAAACAATATAGAAACTAATGCCACTGACGCAGTAACACAACAAAAACGTTCCGACAATAAATATTGACCTCAGAAAATCATTGTTCCATCTCTTTTATTGGACAATAATTCAATTTAGTAATTATCGGACAGACCTACGACCTGATGAAAGGAGGCGCTCATCACAAAGTGGAATTCTGTCTAAACATACATACTAACAATGATTTTAGTAGTCTGCTAGTCAAACAACAATTTCTGTTGAACATTGAGGGCCGTATTTTGCCCCCAATCTTAACGTTAACTTGGGCGACGGCCAATTGATGACGGCGCAGGGGGTGGAATTCTAAACAAGAGGTTTGATCATGACAAAATATGAGGTGAAGTGAAGCAACTTGAGGGCGTGGTCTGGTGCATTCTGTGAATGGCCAGAAGTGTAACTAATACACTTCAAAACTAGTGCACAGCAGTCATGTTACTATCCCCATATGGAGCAGATAATCATAATAAAACAACTTTCATTGTAATGAATAACATACATTATAAAATATATTTTATTATATGTATGTATATATATATATCTATAATATAATATATAGTATATAATATAATATAATCTATTTAATTACGTGGTTAATTTAGTCTCCCCCTCACGTAAACATTGCAGCGCCGTTACACATTCAGCTCTTAAAGCTCTTTGCTGGACACTTCCACCTCTGACTTTGGACCTGGTACTGGACCAGACTAAACTCTCCGCACTGGGCGACAACTATCACCGAGGAGCCTGGCATTGGGAGTCTATTTAGAATTATTTTCTCTCAAGGTTGGCAGCCCTATGTTAACTAATACAATTGGAAGGAGAATTACCTGGGATGACGGAGCCCAGGCCAACTTCCGGAATAAGGTGACTGTTCCAGTCGTCTTCAGAGTTTGGACCTCGGAGGGACATTTTCTCAGTTTCTCAGAGCGCCAATCGTCAAGTCAGAAAAACTATTACCAGTTTTATTATTATATTGTTACTGATCTTTATTTAACCAGGAAGGTCCCACTGAGATTCAGAATCTCTTTTGCAATTACAATAAAATTGTTTTATTGCCTTGTTTTTTTTTATTTAGAATTGAAAATCAATTGAATTGAATGATAACAATGAATGATTAGTAGTCTACTGTGGCTCTGTATACTGTAGTATAGGATAGTACTAAAAAAATCGATGTCTTGATATATTGTGACGACATCAATACAGGGATGTGACTCACGAGTCACTGTGGTCCAGAGCTGGACAGTGGTGGAAGTGACCTCAGTCTGTTTGGGGATGTGCGGCGCCTTTAGCTGCTGCATGCGTAAAAGTCATCTCCAAACAAACACACACAAATACCTTTCGACGCGCCCTTTGCCATGCGCACATTGACAATTTCAGACAATTTAACCGCAACACAGAGCTAAGTTTGTACGTAGTGTGCCCAAAGGAGCTCGAGGTCTTTAGCGGGCTGTGCTGTGAATTGGGAACACGAGAGGCTCAGCGGGTACACCGCTCTCGGTGACCTCGACCAACAATATTAGGCTGAAATCAGAATGCCTTTTATACATTTTATTTTGTTTTTGTGTAATTTTGTCTAAATAGACAATCTGATATTTTTGGGATTTGGAAGGTGAAATGGTTGAAAGGTTAATTTCTCATGATCTTTATTTTTTGTGTAGTTGTTTCCATTAAAACTTTGCATGTTTGGCATTTTATCATAAGACATTATAGTATTCAAGAATGATCAGTGTTGTCACAACCTTTGGGTGACCCCACCAGTGCTCTCCCCAGAATATTTTAAAGGGATGGTAAATATGCCTCACATGGGGTTGCATTTTCCTTCAAGGATGGTTTAATGTACCATCATAATTTCCAAAGGTACATGCACCCTAAATATACTAATACATGGTGTATCGGCCTATCCATCATCTAGATTAGAAATTTTAATATTGGCTTCCCAAAACTTAAAGGAATAATAGAAGACTTTTGGCGCGCAATCTGAGTCTCATTTCTGCAGCGTGGACAGCAGAGTAGTTTTCCCACATGTCAATCATTCCCTGCGTGCAACTGCTCGTTCCCTGGATATCAGCACGTTTCCTTGGCTGCGCATGTGTGGTTGATATGCCGGTGTGTGTTTAGCAAGTTCCTTCAGTGTACAAAAGTACAAAATGATGACAAAGAAAGACTGTTCGAGCTCGAGGAAATCTGTGGAGACGAAGATGCGATGCAATCCGTCGCGCTAATAAATAATGCACGCATGCACATAAAAAAAATAAAAGTACTAACAGTCGCTTGAGTTCTCAAATCGGCAAAAAATCCTCTATTCCTTTCATGGAATCATGGAAATGATAAATAAACATAAAGACATAGTGATGTAAATGTATTATCAGTGAGCACTGTATCATAATACACAATTGTATTCACAATTTTGGTATGTAATGAAAATTGGCACAGTTTTAGCTAATGGATGAAGGCAGTATTATAATGCTGAAATAATTTAGACACATCAACTCTTCCTGGCCTTTTCCTCCTTTGGCTGTTGTCTTGGCGCGATGGCAGAACAGGTGGAGAAAGTGGCTTTGGTGTATTAACATTACAAAGTCCAATAACGGAGGCGATTGGCTCCGGGGCTTTTCTGGGACCTACAGATACTACTTTAGTGAATGTCTTTATTTGCTCCCAGAGCTGCGTCTTGAGGATTTTTTTTTTCATCGTTGCAGGGTTTGTTTTGGGTCTTCTTCCGGGTCGTGCGTAGCACGTCACTAGAGCGTAATCTCTGATTGGTTGCTCTGCCGCAAAAAAGTTGAGCTTTGTTCAATTTTTCTGCGTCGGACGCTTTGGACGAGCGTCTTAAGCGTCCAAAGCGTTCGACGCTCAAACGCCCCCTACACTCCGCGCCCAACGCTCGAAACTCTGAATACCATTTTGATTTATCATGTTCCATCCCTGAATGTACGTAGCGAGACCCCTGCCCACTTTGAAAACCACCGCTTTTGTACAGCCTAGTAAGTTTGAGAATACTGATAAGCCTCATAGACAATCAAGTCTCTCTGAATATAACAAACAGCCCTAATGCACAAAGAAAATGGACATTGAACCCGGTTTTTGAGAAATGGGAACAAGAGAGAGAAGGGAGGACTGACATGCAGCAAATTGTCGGGATTCAAATTCCTAACGTCCATGTGCAGCGGCCGGCTGCACATGGAGCCTGGCATGTGTGCTACCGCCTTAATCACCCGACCACTAGGCAGCATGCCCTGTTTTATGAGAGTAGTGAGCGTGTTAGGGTCAATCCAGAGACTTATTCTATTTAATCTCTACGTGCTGTTCAGATCAGTGTGGACTCAAAACAACATTTCTGGTGGTTTTCCTGGCCTGCTCACAGTCCTGTCCAAACGAGCTGTAAAACAGCTGCAGTTCATCCAGAACGCTGCTGCTCGGGTCCTGACTAGAACCAGGAAGTACCATCACATTAGTCCTGTTCTCAGGTCTCTGCACTGGCTCCTGTGGCTCAGAGAAGAGACTTTAAAGCAGCTCTGCTTGTGTACAAGTCTCTCCATGGCCTAGCACCAAAGTACATCTCGGACATGTTAGTGCCATATGAACCATCTCGGCCTCTGAGGACCTCAGGGACCGGCCTCCTGCTGGTGCCAGAGTCAGGACTAAACATGGACTGGCCTCCTGCTGGTGCCAGAGTCAGGACTAAACATGGACCGGCCTCCTGCTGGTGCCAGAGCCAGAGTCAGGACTAAACATGGACCGGCCTCCTGCTGGTGCCAGAGTCAGGACTAAACATGGACCGGCCTCCTGCTGGTGCCAGAGTCAGGACTAAACATGGAACGGCCTCCTGCTGGTGCCAGAGCCAGGACTAAACATGGACCGGCCTCCTGCTGGTGCCAGAGTCAGGACTAAACATGGACCGGCCTCCTGCTGGTGCCAGAGTCAGGACTAAACATGGACCGGCCTCCTGCTGGTGCCAGAGTCAGGACTAAACATGGACCGGCCTCCTGCTGGTGCCAGAGCCAGGACTAAACATGGACCGGCCTCCTGCTGGTGCCAGAGTCAGGACTAAACATGGACCGGCCTCCTGCTGGTGCCAGAGTCAGGACTAAACATGGAGAGTCTGCGCTTCAGTTTTATGTAGATTAAATCTGGAACAGTCTTCTTAAAGATGTGAGACAGGCCTCTACTCTGAAAATGTTTAAATAAAAATGCATTCATCTGCATTCTTTCCTTTTAAAGTACATTTTATAGTTTATTATTTATGTTTTTATTTGTTTTGTATTGTATATTTGAATGAATTTGTTAACAAATGGTTCTCTACAAATAAACTTGCCAAGGTCGCTCACTAGGGAATGGTGAATACTTGTCCTAGTTTATATTGCAGGTGTGCTCAGTGCTGCACTCTTTATGCTTGTTCTGCTGGTTCCTCTGAGGTGACACAAGTGACACTGACCCAGTTTGATGTTCACATTCCAAGCACATTCTAAACCTGCTCACAGCTCCGATCCACAATATTCACAAATTTGAAGTATGTTTGCCTGTCAAGATTATTAATATATTGACTCATCCTTCAGTAAATGAAAGATCAAACTACATTTTTTGGGGCTGAATATTTGTTATCTGTATATTGTTATTTTTTGGTAGTATATCAAAATATAAGCTTGAGTATAAGGTTGAATAATTACAACACTGTTTCTTTCTGCTCTTGACTTTTTTGACATGCTTCATTTCCAGGTTACTGTGTCTCGCAACACTTTTAAAGGTGTAATGGATGTTTTTTTTGGCCCAAATCTGAGTCTTATTTCCTTGTGGCGTGGACGGCCGATTAGTCCTGCCACATATCAATCATAAAACGCACCTACCGCTCACCTGCAGCCTCGTGCGGCTCGTCCCCAGGAGAGCAGCACGTTTCTGCGTCTCTAAGCGCATGGATCTATCATAATATAGTTCCCTCAGTGTACGGGACAAAATTAAGACGGAGGAATACAGTTCCAGCTGGCTCATCAGGGTTGGGCTTCGCCCTAGGAGTGGACTATACACATGCTCATAGAACTAGATATCGCCCTGTCTTGTTTACAAAAAGCAGCTTGTGAAAGTGTGTAACACAGACCGGATCAGTTGGAGTCAGACTGGATGAGACAGGTGATGCATGAGAGAAAATACAGGCTGGATTTCTATGAAAACAGTTGTAGGACATTAGTTTTGACGCAGCATACTTTGATTGGCGGGGCGGCCCGCCTATTCAGTGGTTGGGTAAAAACTTCCGTTGTCTGTTCTGTGGGAACTCTGTTGGTTTAAATGGAGAACGGGGGGAAAAGTCTCGCTGCTAAAATATACTATAAAGCAGTTTGATTTGTTTAAAATATATGTTCATGTGACCAACAATTCAACTGCACCGATTCCCTGGGCCAGAAAACGACTATAGTCTGTGTAGGTCGGGAGCCCCATGTTAACTAAAACAACCAGAAGGAGGATTACGTCGTATGCCGGAGCCCAGACAGGCTTCTGGAATAAGGTGAATAAATAATAAAGTGAGTCCATGATTACAATGATCCTTGATACACAGCTCACGATTTTTCAATACATGCAGTAATCAATATATTGCACAACACGTGATATTCTGAGATATGTATATTTGTTATGAAAAAGATCACAAACCTTTTATGAAATGCACCCAATTTTCCTTTCTCTAAACACAATTGTAGAGTTGTCATACTGCTGCCCACAATATTGATGCTGTATTTCAAGTAATCACTTTTGTCAACATGACATCTTTGTAACCTAAGATACTGCAGTGTCTTATAGACAGATGATTAATTATGGATGGAGCAAACCCACTTAGACACAGGCAGAAGATGCAAACTCCACAGAAAGGCCTCTGCTACAAAGGGAGAGCTCTGGGTAAAAACCAGGACTAGTCCAGATCTGAATCAAGAGTCCCGTGTGAACCTGGATTTGAAACTTGACTCGAGTCTTTGAGAACAATCTGATAAAAGACAGAATGCTGCCTTCAGGGACCACACCAGCGCAGGACAAAACACAACCAACAAACTGCTCCAGTTCTGGGTTAGACTCCTGATCTGGAAGCGTGTTACTGTGGCAGTGTGGCTTTCCTGTCAGATGGAATAATAATAATAGCAACAGTTATTTCTTCATGTTGACTGCACTGAACTGGGGCATAGGATCATGGTCTTTGTAGTTCTCTCTGTTTTTGTAGCTGATGTAACTAATTGCTTAATGCATTTAGGCAAAGTGGCTTGTAATTAGATTTACAGCCCATATTATTGTGAGACTTATTGATACCATAATATTTCGGCTTTTGTTACAGCCCTAGTTGGAGTTTGTGGGTTATATTCCTGTTGTGTAAAAGCTGGTGTATGTAAATAAATCCATTTAAAATGGGAAAAGCTTTTATCCACAGTTACATGAGTCTCAGGACTTCTTTCTTTTCTTTTTCTGTCAGCACACATTTTCTGTTTACTATAGAAAAGCCCTGAAGCTAGACCAGGTCTAAAACGGATCTAGACCAGGTCTAAAACCGGTCTAAAACCAGTCTGGACCAGCCAGGTCTAAATCAGGTCTAGAACAAGACTAAACCAGGACTACAATAATACTAAACCAAGACTGGACCAGGACTAGTCCTGAAATGTAAACGACAGTGAGTGTTCTGTCACTTCACACATGACTCTGCACATTCATAACAAACCATGAGTCAGCACTGTATTTATACCACACTAGAGTCCTGCTTTAGTCCTGCTTTAGTCCTGCTTTAGTCCTGCTTTAGTCCTGCTTTAGTCCTGCTTTAGTCCTGCTTTAGACCTGCTTTAGTCCTGCTTTAGTCCTGCTTTAGACCTGCTTTAGTCCTGCTTTAGTCCTGCTTTAGTCCTGCTTTAGACCTGCTTTAGTCCTGCTTTAGACCTGCTTTAGACCTGCTTTAGTCCTGCTTTAGACCTGCTTTAGACCTGCTTTAGACCTGCTTTAGACCTGCTTTAGACCTGCTTTAGTCCTGCTTTAGTCCTGCTTTAGACCTGCTTTAGTCCTGCTTTAGACCTGCTTTAGACCTGCTTTAGACCTGCTTTAGTCCTGCTTTAGACCTGCTTTAGACCTGCTTTAGACCTGCTTCAGACCTGCTTTAGTCCTGCTTTAGACCTGCTTTAGTCCTGCTTTAGACCTGCTTTAGACCTGCTTTAGTCCTGCTTTAGAGCTGCTTTAGACCTGCTTTAGACCTGCTTTCGTCCCTGCTTTCGTCCCTGCTTTAGACCTGCTTTAGTCCCTGCTTTAGACCTGCTTTAGTCCTGCTTTAGACCTGCTTTAGACCTGCTTTCGTCCCTGCTTTAGACCTGCTTTAGTCCCTGCTTTAGTCCTGCTTTCGTCCCTGCTTTCATCCCTGCTTTAGTCCTGCTTTAGACCTGCTTTAGACCTGCTTTAGACCTGCTTTAGTCCTGCTTTAGTCCTGCTTTAGACCTGCTTTAGACCTGCTTTAGTCCTGCTTTAGTCCTGCTTTAGACCTGCTTTAGACCTGCTTTAGTCCTGCTTTAGACCTGCTTTAGACCTGCTTTAGACCTGCTTTAGTCCTGCTTTAGACCTGCTTTAGACCTGCTTTAGACCTGCTTTAGTCCTGCTTTAGACCTGCTTTAGACCTGCTTTAGACCTGCTTTCGTCCCTGCTTTAGACCTGCTTTAGACCTGCTTTCGTCCCTGCTTTAGACCTGCTTTAGTCCTGCTTTCGTCCCTGCTTTCGTCCCTGCTTTCGTCCCTGCTTTAGACCTGCTTTAGACCTGCTTTAGACCTGCTTTAGTCCTGCTTTCGTCCCTGCTTTAGACCTGCTTTAGACCTGCTTTAGACCTGCTTTCGTCCCTGCTTTAGACCTGCTTTCGTCCCTGCTTTAGACCTGCTTTCGTCCCTGCTTTAGACCTGCTTTAGACCTGCTTTCGTCCCTGCTTTAGACCTGCTTTAGACCTGCTTTAGACCTGCTTTCGTCCCTGCTTTAGACCTGCTTTAGACCTGCTTTCGTCCCTGCTTTAGACCTGCTTTAGTCCTGCTTTCGTCCCTGCTTTCGTCCCTGCTTTCGTCCCTGCTTTAGACCTGCTTTAGACCTGCTTTAGACCTGCTTTAGTCCTGCTTTCGTCCCTGCTTTAGACCTGCTTTAGACCTGCTTTAGACCTGCTTTCGTCCCTGCTTTAGACCTGCTTTCGTCCCTGCTTTAGACCTGCTTTCGTCCCTGCTTTAGACCTGCTTTAGACCTGCTTTCGTCCCTGCTTTAGACCTGCTTTCGTCCCTGCTTTCGTCCCTGCTTTCGTCCCTGCTTTAGACCTGCTTTAGACCTGCTTTAGACCTGCTTTCGTCCCTGCTTTCGTCCCTGCTTTAGACCTGCTTTAGTCCTGCTTTCGTCCCTGCTTTCGTCCCTGCTTTAGACCTGCTTTAGTCCCTGCTTTAGACCTGCTTTAGTCCTGCTTTCGTCCCTGCTTTAGACCTGCTTTAGACCTGCTTTAGACCTGCTTTAGACCTGCTTTAGTCCCAGCTTTAGTTCTGCTTTAGTTGTGGGGAAGTGGCACTACTCTAACCACAGATGTGGATTATAATGTAATCCAGATTAAACTGGATTAATATAGACCTCATTGCGCTGTTTTAAACGAACAGTTATTGTTTTACACACAATAAGAGATACTTTTCTCATAACATGCTGTTGGAAATGTCATAAACACTAGTTCTAGTCCTGGTCCAGTCCTGGTCCAGACCCTGTCCTAGTCCAGATGAGTCCCTGCTAAAGGAAGTGTCTATTTTAATCCCTGCTATTGTTTTCAATGCCACGGAAACAGGACGCATCAGTTTCGACCCAACATAACAAGGACTAAACCAGGACTGAACCAGGACTACATTCTTCATTGCATCATTTTATTTATTTTTTTACAGTGAAGTCTAAATCTTTAAAAAAATATATATATTTCAATCAATGTTGCTGTTGCTGCTGCTTTTAATGGCAGCTGGCCGCCAACTGCAAAGGTGTATTTACCGCCATCTACTTATAAGCAGAGGTACGATTATAGCGTAAAACATATTAAACACAACCGCTGCTTTAGACCTGTTTTAGTCCTGCTTTAGTCCTGCTTTAGTCCACTTTAGTCCCAGCTTTAGTCCCAGCTATCGTCCTGCTTTAGTCCCTGCTTTAGTCCCTGCTTTAGTCCTGCTTTAGTCCTGCTTTAGTCCTGCTTTAGTCCTGCTTTAGTCCTGCTTTAGTCCCAGCTTTAGTCCTGCTTTAGTCCTGCTTTAGTCCTGCTTTAGTCCTGCTTTAGGCCTGCTTTAGTCCTGCTTTAGGCCTGCTTTAGTCCTGCTTTAGGCCAGAGGTACGAGTATAGCGTAAAACACATTAAACACAACCGCCATCAAAAGTAACACAACAAAAACGACAACATTGGTTCGATCAGATCAGCATCAGATCGGCGTCAGATCAGGGAACAATCAGAGAAGGAGAATAGGAAGAGAGAGAGTGTGTGTTCCTGTGAGGTTCAATAAAGCTCCTGGCCCGTTACCGCGTCTCATCGTTCTCTTCACTCGCCTGAACACGTCATTGCTGTCCTGAGCCTGCAGCGATGCCAACCAGCATCTAAAACATCTCAAATATCACCTTATTTCAGCCCTAACTACACCACAACTGCACATTTAGCTGAGCGTTGCTTGGCTCTAACATCAGTGCTGTTTGTTCAGTCCATGGCGCTGTGTCATACGTCCTTCACGAATCTTAAAAAAATAATTGTTCCAGTTGTGCATCTCACGTTTTCTCGTTTGATCGAACGAGGAGTCATTCGGAGTGTCTCATTTCAGTCAAATCAATAAAAGAATATAATTTCCTCTACATCCAGGACATCCGAGCCGACTGAGGCGCAAGAGCATCGATTCACGTTTTTTATATCAACTTCAAGGTCACACCGTGAGAGAGCTTTTAGTCCTGGTTGAGTATCTGTTTTTAGTCCTATATTAGTTCTGTTTTTAGTCCTATACTACTGGTTTAGACAAGTTTTATTCCTATATCAGTTCAGGTTTTGACCCATTTTTAGGTCATATTAGTCTTAGTTTTGACCTGGTTTAGACCCGGTTTATTTCGTGCTTGTTTTTGGCCCTGGTTCAGCGGCAGTGATTCCTGATGTCAGCGCGCTCCCTGCTGGTCACTTGATGTAACTGAACTCTGTTTGTGTAGTGCCTGTAGTTCCCCGTGTGTCCAGTGGAGGTCGCCAGTGCCTCAGCTCTGTGTAAATCCCCAGAGACGTGAATGTGGGTCAGACCTGCCGCGGCACCATCAACACATTACATAACTCTATCAAAATATCAGTATTGTCAGTGTGTATTTTGCTGAATTAAACATACACAAGGCTACATTTCTGAACTATAAAACCCTAATAACTACAAATAGAAGTGAATCATTATCTACAGTTAGAATATTTCTATCCTGTGGGAACTAAATATAATTGCACATTGCAGCAGCCGTGTTCTATCCACTCTGCTCCAGAGCGGCACTATATTCTGCTTCAAAAAATACATACATTGAACTGTAGTTTGAGCAATATATTTCTGTTTCAAATCTAGGTCTAATCTCTGAACGAATGACATGAAACCATGTAATCCACATAATCTGGATTTATACAGGTGGATTTTCCCTGGTTCAGTTCCATGCTTCACTTTAGTCCTAGTTCAGTCCTGGTTTAGTCCTAGTTCAGTCCCCGGTTTAGTCCTGGTTCAGTCCCTGGTTTAGTCCTAGTTCAGTCCCCGGTTCAGTCCTGGTTCAGTCCCTGGTTTAGTCCTGGTTTAGTCCTGGTTCAGTCCCTGGTTTAGTCCTGGTTCAGTCCTAGTTCAGTCCCTGGTTTAGTCCTAGTTCAGTCCCTGGTTTAGTCCTGGTTTAGTCCTGGTTTAGTCCTGGTTTAGTCCTGGTTCAGTCCCTGGTTCAGTCCCTGGTTTAGTCCTGGTTCAGTCCCTGGTTCAGTCCTAGTTCAGTCCTGGTTTAGTCCCTGGTTCAGTCCCTGGTTCAGTCCCTGGTTCAGTCCCTGGTTCAGTCCCTGGTTCAGTCCCTGGTTCAGTCCCTGGTCCCTGATTTAGTCCTATATAATTGTATCCAAACATTATGGTCACACCAAAGCTTGGCCCACGCCCACATTTCAATAATAATGAGCCCATTTGCATTTCAGCCCTGACCCGTTTCTGCCTCGAGCTAATCTCCCCATCTGCGTCTACATCACACGGGGCCTGTATAGAACTGGTTTAGTCCCGGTTAGACCCAATTTAGACCTGGTTTGATCTCGGTTCAGTCCGGATTTGGAACATGTGCAGATCTGGACCAAGACAAGTGGATTTCACTGTTGAGAGGTTATTTCTCATTTTAAGTACAGTACCATGACCTTGTATTTCTCCGAAATCTTAGATAAAGCTTGGTATTTGTTTTTTAATCAAAATAAAGAGTCCCTTTAAAATCTCTCATCCGAATGTTCAAAGTTACGGAAAAGAGGCGACTGAAGGCAGAATGAAGTGACCACATTTTCAATTATTAACTGACATCAGATATAAACGCTGGGGGATGTCTTGCAAGAACATATTTATGAATAATAGCGTTTTCCATAAAAGAAAAAGAGCTACAATAATACGAAGATTGCTTGTGCTTTTTAATTGTTGTGTAATCTCTATAATCTCTTTTTATTGTGTGTGTGTGTGTGTGTGTGTGTGTGTGAGTGTGAGTGTGAGTGTGTGAGTGTGTGAGTGAGTGTGTGTGTGTGTGTGTGTGTGTGTGTGAGTGTGTCTGTGAGTGTGTCTGTGAGTGTGTCTGTGAGTGTGTCTGTGAGTGTGTGTGTGTGTGTGTGTGAGTGAGTGTGTGTGAGTGCGTCTGTGAGTGCGTCTGTGAGTGTGTGTGTGTGTGTGTGTGTGAGTGTGTCTGTGAGTGTGTCTGTGAGTGTGTCTGAGTGTGTCTGTGAGTGTGTGAGTGTGTGAGTGTGTCTGTGAGTGTGTCTGTGAGTGTGTCTGTGAGTGTGAGTGTGTCTGTGAGTGTGTCTGTGAGTGTGTCTGTGAGTGTGTCTGTGTCTGTGAGTGTGTCTGTGAGTGCGTCTGTGAGTGTGTGAGTGTGTCTGTGTCTGTGAGTGCGTCTGTGAGTGCGTGTGCCTGTGAGTGTGTGTGTGTGAGTGTGTGTGTGTGAGTGTCTGTGAGTGTGTGTGTGTGAGTGTCTGTGAGTGTGTGTGTGTGAGAGTGTGTCTCTGAGTGTGTGTGTGTGTGTGAGAGTGTGTGTGTGTGTGTGTGTCTGTGAGTGAGTGTGTGCGTGTGTGCGTGCGTGTGTGTGAGAGTGTGTGTGTGAGAGTGTGAGTGTGGAGTGTGTGTGCTGCAGTCCATTTGGCCCAAGTCAAAAGGTTGTATTTAGCTTGGACAGGATCTTTCTTCCATTCTCCCGGTTGTTCCTGAAGACAGTTTGTAGTGGCTCTATAATGAGCCTGGTGCCTTTAAACTCCGCCTCCGTCACTGGAAACACAGGGAAACCTGGAGCGGATCATCACAGCTCCTGGACTGGTCACGTCCTGGAGCTGAACTGAGCAGGAACACACAGGTCAGGTGAAGACGTGCAGCCCTCAGAGGAACTATCTTTGCATGATTATGTGCACACATCAAAATCCACTTGAAGCAAGCATATAAACGCATTATGCTGATTAAATGTTCTAAATGCAATATTTGGCATTTCCATCTCCTGTCATGCACCACTTGGTTCCTGAAGTAAATTTATTTTTCTATGAATAAAAATAGCCTCCATTGGGCCTTTTTGTTCCCTCCACATTGGTGTAATATTTCATATGCCCCGCCCTCTGTGTGATGTCAGAAACTTGTGATAGTTCAGTTCTGACCGTTCAGCTCAATGGGGACGACAGTGAGAGGCTAGTGCAGGGCCAGAGTGAGGCTAGTGCAGGGCCAGAGTGAGGCTAGTGCAGGGCCAGAGTGAGGCTAGTGCAGGGCCAGAGTGAGGCTAGTGCAGGGCCAGAGTGAGGCTAGTGCAGGGCCAGAGTGAGGCTAGTGCAGGGCCAGAGTGAGGCTAGTGCAGGGCCAGAGTGAGGCTAGTGCAGGGCCAGAGTGAGGCTAGTGCAGGGCCAGAGTGAGGCTAGTGCAGGGCCAGAGTGAGGCTAGTGCAGGGCCAGAGTGAGGCTAGTGCAGGGCCAGAGTGAGGCTAGTGCAGGGCCAGAGTGAGGCTTGAGCCCATATTCTAATACTAATTAAGCAGTAACAGTTTAAACATTACAATATTATCCACAGCATGAGCTGCAACAAATAAATAGCAGAATTACATGATAATGTGTCAGATATGTTACCTATTCAACCTCTATAGTTTATTCAAGCTTATCTATTGCAAAGAAAATATTCCCACAAAAAATAATTGATCAATAATTGGCGTAATACAGGGGTCGGCAACCCGCGGCTCCGGAGCCGCATGCGGCACTTTAGATATGTATATACTTGTTGTTTTATGGTTTCTGTAAACATTCTTAACATTATCCAATGCTGTACATTTGTTATAGTAAATATTACATTTCAACATTTCTGTCAACAAAGATTGGGTCATATCCCGCTGGTATCAGCGCGACATGGCTGTTGTAAACAAACCCGAATAAAAGAAATGATGAGAACAGAGGATTCAAGGAAGAATCGTTTGCTTTCTTTGCCAATGCAGAAGGATCGTCTGCATGTTTGTAATGAGAAGCTGTCAAATAACAAAAAGAGTCATTTGGAAAGACATTTCCAGGATGACATGAAGGATTCTCCCAAAGACAGTGAAGGAAAGGGACATTAAAACAGCAGGAAACATCACCAATCGTCAAATCAAGGACATTAATTCAGCTCGAACTCAAGAGCCTGTGATGATCTAATATAGAACTCTATTCCACTGTTGCCTGGACACGGGGGAAAGAGAAGAGGATTGTATTGTTATTAAGGACTGCATTTTTGTTTTTTTCAAATTCAAAATAAAAGTGACACCAAAAATCAGATTTCTTAATAGTATTTCTATTATTTCATAAATGCAAAAATACATAATTCATTGTAATGGAAGTTAAATAACTATAGGAGTTTTTCTTTATAAGAAATCTTCTACTGAGAGTGATTTTTAAACTTCCTATAAGTTGTTGTTGTTGTTGTTGTTTTATGGCGGTTGGCATCCGAGTGTTGCATTACCGCCAGACTTTATTCCTCAGACGTTTCGTAGTCCTGTAGTTGTACATAGTTGTAGACTTTATTCTTTCGGTTATTTGTTCTTTTCCTCTTTATCTTCCTGCGTTGCATCAATGAAATTTCCCCATGTGTGGACAATAAAGGAATATCTTATCTTATCTTATCTTAAACTTAAAGCACCAAATATGGTATTGTAGTGTAGTCACTCTCCCCAGGGGGCGCTTCAGGGGAAATAAACCTTTAATCAGGAATGCTCATTATATATTTGTAGCCTTGTCATTTTCATAGTCGGCTAATATAGCTAATACAGTATACACTTAAATACACTTATAAACATTGTCTGATTTGCTTGAAACTCATGGATTATATTCTCCTCAAGACGCCATGACAAAAAGTTTCCTGCAGATATTGTGTATTTTCACAATTGGCCAGCAGGGGAGCAATTAATGCCTTCACTTCCTCTTCCTTTTATTTTGATGAAACATTTCCTCTCGTGCCGTGGTTTTAGCATTAGCGTTAGCATCAGCATTAGCGGCGGGTCTCTGTTGCTAGGTGACGGAGGTACAGGGAGGAGGGAGTTTTAAAGAATAAAGTCTAAAGAATAAAGTCTAAAGAATAAAGTCCAAAGAATAAAGTCTCCGGCCCGCCCCGGCTCAGTGTGAACGGGCCTTTATAGTTCTGGTTCCTGCTGTGACTCCGGCCCGCCCCGGCTCAGTGTGAACGGGCCTTTATAGTTCTGGTTCCTGCTGTGACTCCGGCCCGCCCCGGCTCAGTGTGAACGGGCCTTTATAGTTCTGGTTCCTGCTGTGACTCCGGCCCGCCCCGGCTCAGTGTGAACGGGCCTTTATAGTTCTGGTTCCTGCTGTGACTCCGGCCCGCCCCGGCTCAGTGTGAACGGGCCTTTATAGTTCTGGTTCCTGCTGTGACTCCGGCCCGCCCCGGCTCAGTGTGAACGGGCCTTTATAGTTCTGGTTCCTGCTGAACGGGCCTTTATAGTCCTGGTTCCTGCCGTGACTCCGGTCCGCCCTGGCTCCGGCTCCACTCCGGCTCTTCCTCCCTCCTCCGTGCTGGGCCCCTGGAGCGTGCAGACGGAACAGCGGAGCGTGTCGGGACCTCTCGCCGAGTGACAGCGCCTCTGCCCGCGCACGGGAGCAGCAGAAAGGGTCGCTGTTTGTGCGGAGCTCTGGTTTTATATCCACTTTTCTGACTTTTATCTGAAAAGCGCAGCTGAATGAAGTTCGGTCCCGTCCGCGCCTCCGACCGGACTTTGTGCGGCGGTGTGACCGGCTCTGGGGCTCGCTGCGGGGGATGAGCGCACACAATGGGCCGGTGACAGCGGCGGGACACGGCTCACGCTCCGTTTGTCAGAGAGAGGCCAAGATCCCGGATCCAAATGAAATGATTTTGACCTGGGAATATCTGGAGACGCTCCGGAGACTCGCTCCAAACCCTCTGTGGATGAAGTCGGATTAGAGCTGCTTTGGCCGCACATCTGGGGAGATAACGCCACGGAATCCTCACCCATTTTCCATCTCTCAACATTTACTCACTTTCCCCCAGTTTTTGTACTTGATTTATCATGTTATTTATTACTTACATCTGCTTTACAGCACATTTTAACACATTTAGATATTCCTAAACTGAGCTGGAAAGCATTATATCGTTGTTTGACCCATTTTCATGCCATTAAGTCAAGGTAAACTTGACCTTTTTCTAACATTTCTCGTCTGAAATCTCCACGTGTGCTTCTGGCAGTCTGTTTCTTATTTTAGAGCGAAATATTCCGGCTTGGGTCCAGTCCACTTCCTCTGAGCCCTCTGTGGAGATACCACTAAAGCTACTACCAAGTTTTACACTTCCAATGTGTCACAATTAGGTTAGAGTTGTCAGTAATTCTTTAAAACGATTATTACTATTGTACAATTGCCTATTGAGCTACGATTATTTTTTGTAGTGTATGATTAATATAGTATATGATTGAGCGTTGCGCTATAGCCAGTTTACTGTCAATCTTATTCATTTTCAGGCCAAAGTGCTCGCTATTTCCCTCGGTTATTTATAAGTACTTGGCCCTAACCACAATAAGTTCTGTTATAATGGTATATATAGTCATTATAGATTAGTTTCAATCGAGCCCAGCTATTTATGGTTTCTGTATGGTTCAATTTACATAACCGTAATTGATGCATTCTTTAAAAATCGATTCATTTTAAAGATTGTATCTAGGTTTAATTCAGTTTTCTCACCGTTTTGGAAGCTATTTCTTGCACACATTCTATAGACTTCTCCTCTTCATTATTCATAGCCAGCATTTAAACCCATTTTAAGCTAACATTTAACCTTTACCCCTACATTTTCAAACATATTTTTCCACATTTTTGAGGATGTATTTACTGGATCCAGCCATGGAAAGCGCCACTCCTCGCAGAACTGTGTACCGCATCTCTTTAACTTTGGTCAAACGTGAAAGTTTAGACGACTCTCAAAACGGAACAAACCAATCGGAGGAATCCAACGTTTTCAGACGAGAACATTCGGTGGACGTAAATCGAACTGGATATTTGGAGCAGCTACAAGAAGCGGATGAGATTGAGCATTTTGAGTCAACACCGCGAGGAACCAGGAGGAACTTTAGAACGTTCAGCACCGGACAGCTTGAGATGAGACGCAAGAAGATGATCAGGATTCAATGCTTGGAAAAAGACAGAAAAAGTTTAATTACAGAGCTGAAGAATGGGCCAGCTCGTCAAAATAATAATGTGGACAAAGGGGTGAACAAGGATAACGTTTGTGAAGCTCTGAACTTTGACACGAGCTCAAATTGTGAAGAAAATGTGCGTTTCGATGAAGACAAAAATGCAAAAATACCACAAAAAACTAAAAATGGTCAGAAACAGTTTGACGTCGGTGAAAAAGTTGAGCAAAATAATTCATCCGATTGTGCTGCAGGAGGGAATGAAAACTGTACAGATGTCGGGCAAAAAAGTGAAGGATTTGCAAATGAAATGGTTCGGGATATTAAATGTGGTGTAAATGTTGACGAAAATGAAGCCAAAAATGGTTCTGAAATGTTGAAATTGCTCGAGGAAAATGACAAATCAGAAAATATGACGGCAAAACGACTACTCAAGGCTAAAAGCGTTGACGATCGCTGTGCGGAGACCAAAACAAATAAAATGGCCGCCAAAACGTCCTCTGAGTCGATGCTTCGCCGCAGCTTCAGTTTCAGACACTGGAGCGGAGGAGAACTGCTCAAACTCAGAGCTCTTTCTAAGGCGAAACATCACGGAAGTTCTGGAAATCTCCCACAAAAATCCTCGGATAAATTGAGTTTTGGTCGCGCCAAAAGCCGAACGTTAGAAGTGGGCGCGGTGCTGAGTACCTCCGAGTTTGAGGATCCCGACTTGTTGAAGCGTAAAACCAGGACACTGGACAATAGCGACCTGTTGCAATCGGACAGAGATTCGTCTGGATTGGCCGGGTTTTTCCGCGGCGGCGAGACGAGGGGAAGCGAGCGGCGCCTCGTCCGGTTTTTCAGTGGGATTTTCGGGAAAAGGGAAAACCAAAGTCCGATCGGAAGTCCGAGTTTGAGCCGAAGTCTGAGAAAAGGGAACCGGAGCGACAGTGGAGACATAAGCAACTCTGAAGGTAAAGTATCTAAGAACATTTACAGTATTCATGACTGTTTTCATTCTGCTCTGGTGGTAAAAGTTTTGTAATTCTGAGGTTACGTACTTTGACTTTAAGCCCGTCCAGGAGCGCCAACATTTGAGAGAGAACTGGAATTCAAACTGCTAAACTTATCAAATAATCTCATGCATTTCACAGTTGTAGAGGTCTAAACTGCAGAGGTTTGAGACACAATATCTACTTGTTTATAGAGGAAAGGTTCTTACTTTGAAAACTTTCAGTCTTTGCGATTTTCTCATTGTGTTTTGATCCGATTGTGATACATGCAATCCATATTACTGCTGCTGCTCCTGTGTATTTGTACTTTCTTTGTCAAGGATTTCCTAGAAGTTTAATTGAAAATAATTCGGGCCATCTTGCATGACAATTTATGCTTTGAGTTTTGCATTTTATAATTAGCGTTGTAGAATAATAGATGGCTCTTTGGTCTGACTTTGAGAGAATGGGTGGTGTGTTTCACTCTTTGGTTTTCTTTGACGTGTCAGGAAATAAAGTTGTGTTTATCCAGAGTTGTTTATCTAGAGGTGTTCCCTGCCGATAAGTCTGTTGTGTTTACTGATGCCTCCGATAGACTCAAGTGTGACTTCAGCTTCAGAGATGTGTAACGAAGCTGCATGTGCATGTATATTTAAAGTTTACGGGTTAGATGTTGGTGATGCAATGCTAGTCTGTGTATTTCCTCACCGCCAAACCGTTTATATTGTTTACATGTTGCTATACATATTGTTGATCAGATGAAGTCGCTTTTAAAACGATGCCAAAGTTGACAAAAGGGAGGATGCTTTTCATAGAGCAAACATAAGCCATGGCTGCCGTTCTTGCTTTCATTTGGCCACATTCTCTCTTACGGTGTCTTTGAAAAATTGATGTTTGAAGGCATAAAGTTATTGATACTGTATTTCTCCTTTTTGACAACATTTTGGTAGTTAGGCGTTGTTGCGTCATGTTTTTAGATAAACTTCCTAGATGAATGTCCTTTTCAAAATAAGTTGTTTTGACTCTACGCATCTCCGTCCTGTGTTTCCTCTGCTGAAAAGCCTCGCAACACTGCATAATGCTACTGTGACATCTGCTGTTGGACGTGTGTAAAACATTACTGTTGTAGATTGTACAACTGATTATCATTAAAAGTGAGTCCTACGCATATGCTGTGCTTATGCACGCTTATGTAGCTTATGCACGCTTATGCACCCTTATGCACCCTTATGCACGCATAAGCTGTGCTTATGCGTGCATACTGGTCTGGGGTCGAATGTGGGTAAATGGAGTCTTGGCTTAAAATGTTTTAAAACAGGACTAAAATTTTACTATACAGAACAAAACTACATCAAACCTGGGACTAAAGTGAGGACCAAAGCGAGGACCAAAGCGAGGACCAAAGCTAGGACTACAGCGAGGACTAAAGCGAGGACCAAAGCGAGGACCAAAGCGAGGACCAAAGCGAGGACCAAAGCGAGGACCAAAGCGAGGACCAAAGCGAGGACCAAAGCGAGGACCAAAGCGAGGACCAAAGCGAGGACCAAAGCGAGGACCAAAGCGAGGACCAAAGCGAGGACTACAGCGAGGACTACAGCGAGGACTACAGCGAGGACTACAGCGAGGACTACAGCGAGGACTACAGCGAGGACTACAGCGAGGACTACAGCGAGGACTAAAGCGAGGACTAAAGCGAGGAGACTAAAGCAGGACTGTACTTGGACTTGTTGGAGTCTTTTCGTCAGCCTTTTCCATGTCGTGACCCTTTAGCCTCAGACTTCCTCTGAACATTTCTATTTACATCCTCTGGAAAAAACACAACAGCTTCACTGTTCTTTACGTCCCTTTAGTTCTTCTATAGGCAGGACCTTGTCAAAATTGAAATTCTTTTTTGACTAAAGAAGGATTAGTCTGCTAAAATGGAGCGTGGAACTAGCAAAAGCTCTCAAAACTGTCCAGTATCTCTGTGGCCCTGCATCTGACCCAAACTGTACTCACGAGTGCAACCACACTTTCAACTCAATCCCTGCCTCCTACTTTCTGCTGTTGTCTCATATAAATGGACCTTAAAGACCTTTGTGAACTGAGACACTACTGGCGTCCGCACAGACAGGTTTTTCTGTTCTTCTAATTATGACTTCGTTTGGTGGCGTAGAACCTGTGGTAAATATTTATCATAGTTTTGCTTCCGGTAAGTTGCAGTTTTGGAAGAAAGTTTGAAAAATAAACCTTTTTAAATTACATTAACTAGTAGAGCTCAGTTCTAAACCGGAATCCCTCTATCTATGTCATCAAAGAGTGACGTGCCATTGAAAACACCATTTTCACTTGACTGACACACTTTTTTGATCATCCAACAAAATAAAGGTGTTATTTGGTATTATTGTTGTCAAATCATAACTGTTGTGTAATTTATATAGATTTTTGGCTCTTTTACAATATGGTTGCTAGGTAACTGCAGAGGAATTACTTCTATGTTATAGCTCTTTTTTTCAACCAGGAAGTAACAGTCATATAGATGACCCTGTTCAGTCCTGGTTTAATCCTGGTTCAGACCCACTTTAGTCCAGTTCCAGTTCAGTCCTGGTTTAGTCCTGATTTAGTCTGTTTATTACAGAATAAGCTCATCAGTTGCATTCACATTCTAGAGTCCTAATTTCAGATGGAGGGCGGGGCCTATATAACTCTACGGGAGATTCACTGTTTTTGAAAGAAATATCCAGACTTATAATTTACAAATGTTGAACCTTATTCATATTAAGGATTTGCTCCATGAACCTGTCATATTAATATTATTGAAAGTCCTTTCAACGGACGGCAATCAGTTATTGCGGTTGAATAATGGTACAACTTTCTAAAGCTTTTTTAATTTTTTTAACGTTTTTTCATTAATTATAACAGAGGATACTTTGATCTGTTTCAATGTGAACAGGTCAACAAATCTGCACTATGACACCACTGAGACCTGTCACCAACTCAATTTAAACCAAGTTTCAGAATGATACTAAATTATGACCATTGCCGTAGATTAATAGTGTAAAACAAATCTTATCTTTTGAATGGGGAAAATGTCCTCAAATTATTGCATGGGAAAGCGAGCTGAAACCCATGAATAGAGATTCAATTTTACACCTTTGTTCATTTGTCTCATTGAAATGTTTGCTTATCCCCTCTTAAGATGTTGTGGTGACATTTTGTACCAGTATTTAGTCCGTTTGTTCTGTTGTTGTTCCAGCGATTAGCCTCCTCCCCATCAGTGTCAGTGAATGTTTTTTTTAGAGGTTTAGTTTCCACTGTGGATGAGAAAAGGATGTTTCTGTTTGGGTTTCAGATAAAACTAAAGACTTGGATTCAGTCACAGGCCTGACATAATAATCAATATAGCAACAAACTAATATATTGCAATAACACCAAGGTCCTCCACCCGACAGAGATGTACACTTAATAAAACTTAAACATTTTTATTCAGTCTAAATTAGCCATTATATATTCTGTCAAAATAAAACTTAAACAATTTTGATTAATACTTTAATGCATGAACACATTTGTTTTAAAGGACACATATTCTTAATGATTTGTATTCTTATTGGCCTTTGAACATGTTCTTGTACCTTTTTACTTAAGCTATTTTCTTTTCGAGCTTAAATAATGTATGTACAAAAAACCATGCATTACTTTTAAGTAGTAAGACGTTCCTTCATGAGGATGTGGTGTTAGCACTACCTCTACTGGCAGCAGAGGGAATTACCATGGGAAGTAAACCAAAGCTAGCTTGCGCCGCCATCCTAACACAAGCATGCAGTTGTAATGGACACTATTTTATGTCAGAAATGCTCAGAACAAGTTTGGGGATGATTGCTGTATTTAGAAACGGCACAGGAGACCGCTGGAAATCTACCTGTGATGTCACAAATCTGGTCAATTTGTCTGAAAATCCACACTATTACCTACAGAGCACTATTATCATGCCATTTTTAGGGAATGTCAATCAGGTAAAAAAAAGTAGTCCACGCAGCGTTGGTCAATAAAGACCATAATGCATTGGGGGGGTTCAACTGGGCACAACAGCTGTACAAAAGCAGATATAAGAGCTGTTTAAAGGCACCATTGCCCCGTGATTATGAATAAACTACTCTAAAACAAATTGTTATGTTGCTTACCTTAGCTTGAGCTGTAAAAAAAATCACCATTCAGTGCAAAAAGTCGTTGAAGTTGTTTGATTTTTAACGTTCCATTTGTGTTAATAAACTTGTATGATTTATATTAGTCCATAAATACAAGCGTGTCAGACTGATTTGACCAATGTTCATAACAGAAATCCCTTTTTATTTGAGTTTTGTGGAGGAGAAAGTTGTGAGCTGTTAAGAGTGTGGGACTATGTTGTAATTTTTGTGAGGCTTAGGGAAGAAGCAGAGAAGACGAGCTCGTAAACGGGATGAATGAACATTGGGGAAAATGTTATAACGTGCTTAAAAGAGGGGGAAAACTCTTGAATAATACTGTTCCACATTAGGTAGCTACCAGAAGGTCCGATCTCTGGCTGGTTGAGACAGGAAGGATGTCTGATATAAAAACTAGAGACCTAAATCTAATCAACATGAGACCAGCTCTGACCTGGTTCAGTCCTGGTCGTGGTCTTGACTGAGTCTTGGTGGTCCGAGTCTCTGAGGAGGTCTTTATCTCAAACTAATGATGGAGTGGGACATAACTGACATTCCACACAGTCTACACTCACCGGACAGGTACAATCAGGGTCGACAGCAGGGACTAAACCAGAAGCCTGTATTACAAAGCTGGCTGAGCTTGTCCTGGATAAGTTTCTCTTACCCTGACATGAGCGTCTCTGAATATGTTGTACTATGAAACTGGTTCACAAGTCACTTCTTCAAACGTGAGGAACTGTCAGTCACAATCACGATCGTATGCAAAGAAATTATAGATAAATTGTAAGCAGTTCCTGTGAAGTTAATTGAAAGTATGACTATTACTAATTGAAAGTATGACTGTAATAATATTATAGTATGACTATGATGTATTTTTTTTTAAGGCCCAAGCCAGTATTGAAGAAGTAGCAGCGGCATTAACAGTGGTAGTAGTTATACTAGTATTAGTTTTGTCAGACATAATTAGTAGTAGTCGTAACCATAGTAGTCGTAGTACCACCATCAGTGGGCTGTAGTTTCAGGGCGTAGTTCTTGGTCTTTGTGTCTGACCTACATCTGTTGGAGCAGAAGTAACCTCAGATGAATAAAGTCTAAATGCGTCACATTTATATTTCAACGACAGTCTCTGCACCAACTCGACGACTGAACCACTTTAAAGGACACATATGCATATTATGCATCTCTGTTAACATGTTATAACTAGTTCAATCATCAAAAACTCACTTGAAGTTGTATTTTGCTTAATTAATGCTTGTTTCATTGATTCTGTTTACAAGCTCCTCTTTCTCTGAGTCTTACAAATACACTTGGTTTCAAATTTGCCAGATTTGTGACAATATAGAGAGATTTTCAGAGCTTTTAACCTTCTTACAGTGTTATTTTTACTGATTCCTACAGTTTAGCTAGAGGATAGTCTCTATCCTTCTCCTCGGATGAGTAGACAAACGGGGGCTATTCACCACTGGTGAGAGCCGCAGCACGCTGGTTCAGCCCATCCTCCAGGAAGCACTCTGTACCTGTAAAACGCCCCCCCCCCCCCCCCATTTACGGGTTTGTGAGTCCAAGATATGGGTGATATTTAAACGCTCTCTCTTCTTTCTCACACTTATTGTGCTTTATCTCCTATATTTTGTAAATATAATTAGTATATTTTTTCTATTTTACTGTACGATAGGGACATGCGCTGGAATAGTTTAATTCAACTGTTTTTGACTTTTTTCGGCTGGATTTGAGCGTTTTTCGTTGCGTTCGTTGTGTTGTTGTGACGTGAGCTAGCTCCGAGCGAGCCCACCAGCCCCCCCCCCCGCGCCCTCCGGCCGCGCTAAAGTACGGCGTGTCGTCGGTACACGTTTATGTACACGTTTATATGAAAGAGGCACTTCACGAACGATCGGGACACGCACTGGAATCGCTTTAAATTAACTTGTTTTGACTTTATTCGGCTGGATTGAGTGTTTTCGTCGTGTCGTTACGATGTGTCTTGGCTCTGAGTCCCCCGGCGCCGTACCGCGTTTACACAAAGGAGGAACTCATGAAACTGCGGAGAACAGTCGTCTTACCCGGAGATCGTCACGTTATCCCGGCGGACATCCTAAGGAAAACGCAACGAGGCAGACGGGCTGGACGTAAACTCCGAGAGAAGAGAGGGATAAACAGGAAGTCGGTTCCCGCCGTAGTCATGGGTAACGTGAGGTCCCTTCAAAATAAAATGATGGAAATAGCGAGCCTCATGCGGTCCCAGAGGATTTATAGGGACAGCAGTGTCTTGATTTTCACAGAGACCTGGTTAACAGCAGAAATGCCAGACTCTATTGTAGGTTTGGACAATTTTCATCTGCTGCGGGCGGACAGAACGAGAGAATGCTTGAAGAAAAGAGGTGGAGGTCTGGCGGTGTATGTGAACACGAGCTGGTCCAAACCCGAACACTGCACAGTGAGGGAGCAGCTATGTAACAAGGATATTGAACTATTGGCTATTGACATGAGGCCATATTATCTGCCCCGGGAGTTCTCACATGTGATTTTGATCGCAGTCTATGTGGCCCCGTCTGCCAATGCTGAAAATGCTTGTGAAGCACTGCTCTCCTGCACTTGTAGGCTGCAAACACGGCATCCACAGGCTCTCTTCCTCATCTCTGGTGACTTTAACCACGCTTCTCCCTCTTCTGTTCTACCAACATACACCCAGTATGTTACCTGCCCCACCAGAGAGAATAGAACATTGGACTTGTTTTTTGCCAACACCAAGGAGGCTTATTCTTCTTCCCCCCTCCCTCCCCTGGGCAGCTCGGACCACAACCTTGTACATCTGAGGCCTGCTGAGAGCGAGGAGGCTCTGAGGGACCGCTTCAGCACCACTGTCTGGACTGAGCTTTATGACCCACATGGGGAGGACATCAACACCATCACAGAGTGCATCACGGACTACATCAACTTCTGTTTTGAGAACATTGTTCCCTCCCGGACGGTGCGGTGCTTTCCAAACAACAAGCCGTGGATTAACCGTGAACTGAAGGCTCTGCTGAAGGAGAAGAAGAGAGCCTTCAGGTCAGGGAACAAGGAGGAGCTGAGGACTCTGCAGAAGGAGCTGAGGAGGCCTCAGGCAGGCTGAGGCCGGCTACAAGAGGAGGATGGAGGAGCAGCTGCAGCAAAAGAACATTCAGGGAGTGTGGAGGAGCCTGAAAACCATCTCGGGCTTCAAAATCCCCCCTGCCCAGACAGAGGGGGATCTACAGTGGGTGAATGATTTAAATGCTCACTTCTTGAGGTTTGATAGGTCACCCGCCCCTCCCCCTGCACAGCTGCATGCTCCCTCTTCCACAGCTGGACAATGCCCTGCATCTGTTCCTCTTCGCTTATCTGCCCCGGACCATCAGCTCCCCACTTCGCCTGGACTCACCCATCCCCCCAGCACACGGTCCCCCTGCCAACCACTGACTGTCACAGCAGCACAGGTGAGGAGTGAGCTGAAGAGGATTAAAGTGAGGAAGGCAGCCGGACCTGATGGCATCAGCCCCAGGCTCCTTAAGTCCTGCGCAGATGAACTGTGTGGAGTTATGGAGCATGTCTTCAACATGAGCCTGAAGCTGAGGGTGGTACCACAGGTCTGGAAGACCTCCTGTCTGGTACCTGTGCCTAAGACACCGCGCCCCAAAGACCTCAACAGCTTCAGGCCGGTGGCTCTCACGTCCCACCTGATGAAGACACTGGAGCGGCTAGTCCTGGACCACCTCCGCTCCACCGTGAGCTCAGCCATGGACCCGCTGCAGTTTGCATATCGGTCTGGCATCGGAGTGGAGGACGCCGTCATCTCCCTGCTGCACCGCTCTCTCTCTCACCTGGAAAAGCCTGGCAGCTCTGTGAGGATTCTGTTCTTCGATCTTTCCAGCGCCTTCAACACCATCCAGCCGCTGCTCCTGAGGGACAAGCTAGAGACGGCTGGTGTGGAGTATGACCTGGCAGAGTGGATCCTGGACTACCTCACAGACCGACCCCAGTTTGTGAGAGCCCGGAACTGTGTGTCTGACACTCGGACCTGCAGTGTGGGGGCGCCCCAGGGCACTGTCCTCGCGCCCTTTCTCTTCACCCTTTACACTGCAGACTTCAGACATGACACGGACAGCTGTGTCCTGCAGAAGTTCTCTGACGACTCTGCCATCATCGGACTCATCACGGACGACGATGACGCGGAGTACAGAGGACTGGCGCAGGACTTTGTGGACTGGTGTCAGCGGAACCACCTCCTCATCAACGCGGGGAAGACCAAGGAGATGGTGGTGGATTTCCGCAGACGCCACCCCACTGCCCCCTCATCAGTGAACATCCAGGGACGGGACATTGAGAGAGTGACTCATACAAGTACCTGGGTGTTCATCTGAACCACAAACTGGACTGGACTCATAACACAGACGCACTGTACAGGAAGAGCCAGAGTCGGCTCTACCTCCTGAGAAGACTCAGGTCTTTTGGAGTGACAGGGCCACTCCTGAAGACCTTCTACGACTCTGTGGTGGCATCAGCCCTCCTGTATGGTGTGGCCTGCTGGAGCAGCAGCATCACAGAGAGGGAGAGGAGGAAGCTGGACAGAGTCATCAAGAAGTCCAGCTCCGTCCTGGGCTGTGCTCTGGACTCTGTGCAGGAGGTGGGGGACAGGAGGGTCCTGGCTAGATTCACATCTATGCTAGACCATGAGTGTCACCCCCTGCAGGACACTCTCTCCGCTCTGGAGAGCAGCTTCAGTGAGAGACTGATCCACCCTCGATGTGTGAAGGAAAGGTTCCGTAGGTCTTTCCTTCCTGCTGCTGTCAGACTTTATAACAAAAACTGTTAGTACTGAACACTCGCAATACTGACCTAACCATGTGCAATTCTGTCATATGTGCAATTGCTGTTGGAATTCATGTGCAATTCATGTGCAATTACTATGAAATTCATGTGCAATCTATATGCTGTCGTGACACATATTCATGTGCAATTACTGTCGTGATCACATGCAATGGTATTTATGTATTTATTTATTCATTTGTCTATGGGAGTTTTTATTTATTTATAGGAGATCTTCTACTGAAAGTGTTTTTCAGACTTCCTATAAGTGATCTGTTCTTCTGTATCTACCTCTGTATCTACCTGCGTTGCACCAATGAAATTTCCCCATCTGGGACAATAAAGGAATATCTTATCTTATCTTATCTTATCTTATATTTAATAATTAGTATGTTATGGGTGTAGCACAACACTTATTATAAAATATACCCTTTGGGTAGACTACAAAATGGGAAAAATAGCATAATATGTGATCTTTAAGTCCATAATCATCAGATTGTTCTGAGCATCAGCGTTCATTACAACTGCATGCTTAAATTAGGATGTCAGGGTAAGGTAGCTTTTGTTTATTTCCCGAGGGCAATTCCTAAGTCCCAACACCAGATCCAAATTCGGGAACACCTGACTGATGAGAAATCATGTGTGACTTTCAGTACATACATTATTTGGTTCTACAAATATGATCATGTTCAAAAGTATATTGAAGACCACTTTTTGACACAATAACTGTAAAGTAGTTTGTGCAATATCTTATAAAACATGCGCTGCAGTCATAAATAGCACAATTAAATACACAAATAAGTTAGTGTTAGTAACAAGTAGAAGTTAAGTATTCAATGGTCATCTGGTCACTGGTCAGTACATGGTCTGGATTTGGCCAGGACCTGTTACATAAGGTCTTTAGCTGCAGGACGCCTGTGCCATGGTTCAATATAGACACTCACTGCTGTCACTGTACACTTACTAGTGCTATTGTTAGCCCTGCTTAGCCCTGGTTTAGTCCTCTTTTAGCCCTGTTTAAACCCTGGTTTAGCCCTGGTTTAGGCCTGGTTTAGGCCTGGTTTAGCCCTGGTTTACTCCTGGTTTAGCCCAGGTTTAACCCTGGTTTACTCCTGGTTTAGCCCATTTTTAGCCCAGTTTTAGTCCAGTTTTAGTCCAGGTTTTGTCCAGGTTTTGTCCAGGTTTAGCCCTTGTTTACTCCTGGTTTACTCCTGGTTTACTCCTGGTTTAGCCCTGGTTTAGCCCTGGTTTAGTCCTTGTTTAGTCCTTGTTTAGCCCTGGTTTAGCCCTGGTTTAGCCTTGGTCTATTCCTGGTTTAGTCCTGGTTTTACCCTGGTTTTGCCCTGGTTTAGCCCTGGTTTAGCCTTGGTCTACTCCTGGTTTAGTCCTGGTTTAGTCCTTACTAGTGCTATTGTTAGCCCTGCTTAGCCCTGGTTTAGTCCTCTTTTAGCCCTGTTTTAACCCTGGTTTAGCCCTGGTTTAGCCCTGGTTTACTCCTGGTTTAGCCCAGGTTTAGCCCTGGTTTACTCCTGGTTTAGCCCAGTTTTAGCCCAGTTTTAGCCCAGTTTTAGCCCAGTTTTAGTCCAGTTTTAGTCCAGTTTTAGTCCAGTTTTAGTCCAGGTTTTGTCCAGGTTTAGCCCTTGTTTACTCCTGGTTTACTCCTGGTTTAGTCCTGGTTTAGTCCTGGTTTAGCCCTGGTTTAGCCCTGGTTTAATCCTTGTTTAGTCCTTGTTTAGTCCTTGTTTAGTCCTTGTTTAGCCCTGGTTTAGCCCTGGTTTAGCCTTGGTCTACTCCTGGTTTAGTCCTGGTTTTACCCTGGTTTTGCCTTGGTTTAGCCCTGGTTTAGCCTTGGTCTACTCCTGGTTTAGTCCTGGTTTAGTCCTGGTTTAGTCCTGGTTTAGTCCTGGTTTAGCCCTGGTTTAGCCCTGGTTTATCCCTGGTTTAGCCCTGGTTTAGTCTTGGTCTACTCCTGGTTTAGCCCTGGTTTATCCCTGGTTTATCCCTTGTTTATCCCTTGTTTATCCCTTGTTTATCCCTGGTTTAGCCCTGGTTTATCCCTTGTATGTTCTGGTGCATCCGACACCAGTAACAGTAATAAAGGCAATAGACCGTGAAGTGTTAATGACCCATGACACCCTTCGTGACCTGAAAGCATAAACACAGACACGTGCACGCTCTGCAGAGGAGAGTGCACGTGGCGGGGTCAGAGGTCACAGTCTGAGGTCGCAGTGGAAGTATGTGACTCCCTGCTCTGTTTGACTCAAATCATATTAAACACCTCCAATAAATGAATAGACCAGATTATAACTAGTTTAGATCAAGACCGCAACTCCCAACACTTTTATTGGCCAGTTATTTTTATGTAACCCTGACTTAAAAAAACAACACCACATTAATAGAAAAATGCATTAAAAGGATGATTGCGGGCCCTGTGCTTCACGGCCCCTGTGCTTCTCGGCCCCTGTGCTTCTCGGCCCCTGTGCGCTGTCGGCTTGTTGTGTTGAGGTGGGGGGTTGGGGGGTGTTTCTGTGCGTAGAGGGGGGAGTATGGGGGAGAGAATGGGGGCATATTGGGGGGGTTGGGATCTATGATAATGCTGATATTTAGGTCATCCGTGGCTGCTCCTCCTCCATCACTGCAGCACATTCCTTCACTGGACTCGGCACTTCCTCGTTGTACAAACGGCGTCGCCACAACAATGAGCAAATATCAAACTGTCACGGTTTTATGACATCACAGTGAAAAGGCCTGTGATTGGCTTTGTTAAACGAAAAATAGAGATTAAAATAAAATTCTGTATCATATAATATATATTACTCGTAGGGTTGCGCATTATTGGGAAATATTACTATATGTGATGCAGCTGTTCATATTATTACATTATATATGATATTAAAATAAACATGCACATGCCTTAATTTACTTTAAAAAAAACTGTGTCAACATAAAAATTTAACCGACAAAACCAAGACTAATCAAAACAACTAAACTCCTAACATGGATGTAACTGAATAATATATGCCTTTTTAACATTTACATTTCATAAACGGCACATTTCGGTCAAATGGAGGAGCTTGGTGGTTGTAATGTAGATTATTGTGTCAGCCAATGTTACAATATCGATATTTTGTGATGTATTCTATAGCACTAATTACTTGGAGGAATGGTCCGATATGGATTAAAAATATATTTTTACCTGATGCACGGAGGACACTCTGGGAATGACACAAAGGCACACAGACTGGGGCTGAGCAGAAATAACATCAACACCAAATATTGGCTACATTTCCAATATCTGACCGATACAGATCTGGGAATCCCTCTGATATCACCGATACTGATATTGGAGCTGATATATCACCAATCATAATCATGTGCAATACTGTCATTCATGTGCAATACTGTCATAATCATGTGCAATACTGTTTTTTCAATATTCTCTGTCCATATAACAGCTGTAAATAAGAGTGTCACTATTGTTATTATTATATAGTATAAGTTTTTTTATATATATATATATATATATATATATAAGAGTGTTTTTTGTAGTTTTTTTTTAAATAAGTTCTGTTTTTTTATTGTTTACTTCTGTGTTGCAACACTGGAATTTCCCCATTGTGGGACAAATAATAGCGTACCGTATCCCTAACTTCCTGGTTTAGTCTCTTGTCACGTCCCTGGACAGAGTATTCTAGAGAGTTAAATACCTGTTGGAGAGAATGTGCAGAATGTGGCATCAGAACAGGTTGGAGCAGTGCTGGGTGGAGATGGAAACAGAAAAACCAGATTTTTCATTGTATTTCAATATGGATTTCCTGGACTTAAGCAGTACAAACTCTCAGTCATTGCAGTTATACACAAAAATAATTCAGTTTCTTCCCCCAGTCGGTAAAAGCATGTGGAGTGAAGCAGAGTTCTGAACCTGCTTTAAGTGTCTCCATGATTCCTCTAGTGGGGAAGTGTGAGGATCTGGACCCTCTGGAGATGGTTTCAGAGGGAGTGAAGTCCGGTTTGGAACAGCTCAAGGAAGTGTCTGCTTACAGAAGGGATTGTTTAATGTCGTAGTGAATAAATACATGGACCTGGTGTAAACTCTCTCGGGGGAGACGCAGGTGATGATGTCAGCTCTTCACATTCTCCTCATTTCTAACTCGTCTCCTCACTCTGACATCACACACATTTGTTTTCTTCTCTCCTCATCCCCTTTTCCCCTCCTCCATTCTCTCTCCCCTTCCTCTCCTCCATTATTCTCTTCCCTCTACTCCCTTGACTCCTCCTCTAGCCTCTCTTCCTCCCTTTCCTCTCCTCTATGACTCATCTCTCCCTCTCTCGTCTTCTCTTTTCCTCTTGGTTATTCCCCCTCCCTCCCTCCCTCCCCCACCTCACTTCACTCCTCTCCTCCTCTCTCGCCTCTCTCCTCTCAGACACTAGTCCTCTTCCCCTCCCTCACCCTCCTCTAGGACACTAGTCCTCTTCCCCTCCCTCACCCTCCTCTCTCCTCTCAGACACTAGTCCTCTTCCCCTCCCTCACCCTCCTCTCTCCTCTCAGACACTAGTCCTCTTCCCCTCCCTCACCCTCCTCTAGGACACTAGTCCTCTTCCCCTCCCTCACCCTCCTCTCTCCTCTCAGACACTAGTCCTCTTCCCCTCCCTCACCCTCCTCTCTCCTCTCGACACTAGTCCTCTTCCCCTCCCTCACCCTCCTCTAGGATACTAGTCCTCTTCCCCTCCCTCACCCTCCTCTCTCCTCTCAGACACTAGTCCTCTTCCCCTCCCTCACCCTCCTCTCTCCTCTCAGACACTAGTCCTCTTCCCCTCCCTCACCCTCCTCTAGGACACTAGTCCTCTTCCCCTCCCTCACCCTCCTCTCTCCTCTCAGACACTAGTCCTCTTCCCCTCCCTCACCCTCCTCTAGGACACTAGTCCTCTTCCCCTCCCTCACCCTCCTCTCTCCTCTCAGACACTAGTTGTCTGTCTTAAACACTCCAGTGTTGTGCTCACAGGAAGTTGTTGCAGCTGCCTCCTGTTTTCGCCTCTTTTAATCTCACTATAAAATGTTTCTGTCTGACCCTGTGACCAGATCCATAAGTGAGAACTTCAGTTTTTATTGATTCAAATATCTGAAACTCCCACACTAAACCCATATCTTATTTTTTCATGCATTTTGATGTATGTAAAGTAAGAATGTATAGCACTAAATATTTAGGTTTGAATGTACATTTAATGCTAAATGTATTGTCCTTCAGAGGGAACTTACAGTATGTGATGCACAGAAGGGAATATAGGGCAGTCAAGTGCTCATAAGAAAGAGTTTACTTGGGGTATCCGGCTTTTTGATTATTTAATCAGTGGCATGAAGCAATTTGCTTTATTCACTGAGGGCCGCATTTTGAAACGTATATGGAGGGCCACAGTAGAGGGCCACAAACAACCTGACAACGTTGAATTTGTTGAATGACAAAGTGAATCATTCGAAATGTTGCATTTGAAATCATTTTGATGCACCTCCAGAACTTTAATAAGACTTGGAACATGAATATTAGGTTGGAATAACTTAATTTTTCCAATTTTACAGTAAAAAGTACTACTTTTTGTTGTTTTGACCAATTTAGCATGAAGCCAGACGGCCAACAAAATTGGTCTGAGGGCCGCATTTGGTCCCCGGGCCGTAGTTTGGACATGCCTGTATTACGCACATTAATACAATACATTATTTTAGTTGAGAACAGATTTTTCCATTCTCGTGAACCTTTCTGAATAGTGTTTAAATGTTTTATTTTCTTGTGTTTCAGATGCGTTTGTGAACAGTCAGGAGTGGACTCTGAGCAGATCTGTGCCCGAGCTCAAAGTGGTGAGGCTCATAACGTTACACTTTAGATTTGGGATCAAGTGTGTAGATCAAGTGTGTAGATCAAGTGTGTAGATCAAGTGTGTAGATCAAGTGTGTAGATCAAGTGTGTAGATCACATGACCAGACGAGTCACAGCAACATCACGTGACGACCCTGAGGAAGACACAACTGACTAAACTGTCGGCAAACTCTGGTATCAAAGAACCTTTTAACATTATACAAAGACTAAATGACCCTCATTGGACTCTGATCTTTAAGTATTTATTGACTTTAATGAGACTCTGCAAAAAAACAAATGATGACTATCTAAACTAGTAACTAGTTCATAATCTTGAATTTTGCACATTATAATTGAATGTAAACAAAACATTATTGATCCACAGAAAAAATACTTTTGACAGAGCAGCTCAAAAAATATAATCTAAAAATGAGTCTGTGTTTGAGGAACTGTAGATGATTATGTCATGTTCTCTTGCAGGGGATTGTGGGAAACCTGGCAAGTGGGAAATCAGCGCTGGTCCACAGATATCTGACCGGAACATACGTCCAAGAGGAGTCTCCAGAAGGTAAGACCAGGGACTAGACCAGGGACTAGACCAGGGACTAGACCAGGGACTAGACCAGAGGACTAGACCAGAGGACTAGACCAGAGGACTAGACCAGAGGACTAGACCAGGGACTAGACCAGGGACTAGACCAGGGACTAGACCAGGGACTAGACCAGAGGACTAGACCAGAGGACTAGACCAGAGGACTAGACCAGAGGACTAGACCAGAGGACTAGACCAGGGACTAGACCATGGGACTAGACCATGGGACTAGACCATGGGACTAGACCATGGACTAGACCATGGACTAGACCAGGGACTAGACCAGGGACTAGACCATGGGACTAGACCAGAGGACTAGACCAGAGGACTAGACCAGAGGACTAGACCAGAGGACTAGACCAGAGGACTAGACCAGAGGACTAGACCAGAGGACTAGACCAGAGGACTAGACCAGGGACTAGACCAGAGGACTAGACCAGAGGACTAGACCAGAGGACTAGACCAGAGGACTAGACCAGAGGACTAGACCAGAGGACTAGACCAGGGACTAGACCAGGGGACTAGACCAGAGGACTAGACCAGAGGACTAGACCAGAGGACTAGACCAGAGGACTAGACCAGAGGACTAGACCAGAGGACTAGACCAGAGGACTAGACGACTAGACCAGAGGACTAGACCAGGGTCTAGACCAGAGGACTAGACCAGAGGACTAGACCAGAGGACTAGACCAGAGGACTAGACCAGGGACTAGACCAGAGGACTAGACCAGGGACTAGACCAGAGGACTAGACCAGGGACTAGACCAGAGGACTAGACCAGAGGACTAGACCAGGGACTAGACCAAGACAGAACCAGGACTTGGTCTAGAACCAGGACTTGAGCAGCTCTGACCCAGTTCTTCCTCAGTCCATATTTAATTCAGATCTATGTGTTGCAGAAATGTGACGTATGTAAAATTTATGAACCACAGCGATGGTGAAATCTGTGCATTTAGAAAATCTCTCTCCAAAATAAAAAAAAACCCTGACTGTGACAAAAATAAACAAAAGATAATAAAAGAACGTCAAACTAAAATGTAAAGTACCCTAACATTCTAGTTACAGTCTGACTTTTGACCTGGTCCTGGTTTAGTTCTTCTTTTGACCCCGACTTTAGTCCAAGCTTAGCCCCTTGTGTAGAGCTTTTTAGTCCTTGTTTTGACCGGTTTCATTCCTACTTCATTCCTACTTCAGTCCTACTTCAGTCCTACCTCAGTCCTAGTTTAGTCAAGCTTTAGCCCCTTGTTTAGTCCTAATTTCGAACCAGGACTGAATCTGGTCAGAACCTCCACAGAACCTGTTCTCTGCAGAAGTCAGAGTCTCGTTCCTGACCCAGATCCAAGCCCAGATCCGCTCCCAGAATAGTCCTGGTCCGGGTTTTCTGTGGTTTCTCTGGACCACATGTATTTATACTCTCTCTGTGGGAATCTACTCTAACATTTACTACGGGGACTTAGACAGGGTTCAAACTAGAAGTAAACCAGGACTAAATGTGAAAATGGACTAAATTATGACTTAACTGGATCTAAAGCAACACCAAATTCAGTTGATAAACCAGGACTGAACCAAGACAAACCTGGGGACTGAACCAGGAATAAACAAGGACTAAACCATGACTGAACCAGGAATAAACAAGGACTAAACCATGACTATACCAGGAACTAAACCAAGACTAACCCCTGTGGTGGTGTGGTGTAGTACTTGTACTGTTGAACAGATATAATACACTGCCTGTCCAGAAAAGATTGTATTCAGCTAAGCAAAAGCAGGAGGTCCTCTCTGCTGTAGAATTGCTTCATGGGTGATGATCTTTCAGCTGCAACACGCTATTTCAACTCAACTGCAGTGGAAGGTTTCTCATTTCTGAAACAACCATGTGGAAAGACATAACCCGTGGTCATGGAAAAGATGTCAGTGTGTTTAAGAAGGGTCAGACCATTGGCATCGAGCAGAGAAAACATCTAATGAGAAGTAGAAACTGATGTACTCCAGATCTGACTCGCAGTGAGAGTGTTTGAGCTGGAGAAGACTTTCATCGTCATCAAGATCAATGATATATTTAATATAATGCGTCACTGCCACAGCAAACATCATCAAAGCTGGAGGCGGGACCACAGTGTGTGACCTGCTTTTCTGTGAAAACATGGCAACCTTTTTTTTTGGACATTGTGTATAAAATGATGAGACATTTAGCACAGGTTTAAACCTCTCTGAGTCTTAAGTCTTTACTCTCTGTCTGTGTGTGTGTGTGTGTGTTGTGTGTTGTGTGTTGTGTGGTGTGTGTTGTGTGTTGTGTGTTGTGTGTTGTGTGTTGTGTGGTGTGTGGTGTGTGGTGTGTGTTGTGTGGTGTGTGGTGTGTGGTGTGTGGCGCGTGGCGCATGCATTAACTGCTCTGTCCTGTTTCTGCTTCTCTTTCTGTGCCTGTGGTTTGTGTTTTTGCTGCTGCTCTAAAGCTGACGTTGATGCAGGTAACTCGCTTTGCCTTTAATCCATCACAACAGGCTTGTCATGATAATCACTTTATTTACTTATTTTAAAACTGTAGATGGAACAATCATTTTTATATTTTCTTCAACAATATATCACAATTCAAAATGTATTATTGTGACAAGCCTCGTCTCAAGAGATTTCACCAAAACATTCCCCAAACTTCCCCTGAATTCACCTGCTTCACATCCAGAGCTGAGAACCTAAAGGGTTAAATTAAGTTTATTAAACACGTTGATTTATTGATTTAACAAGATTAAATATAATTGTTTTAAACCCTTTTAATTCTCAGCCCTTGATTCTATTCATTTCATTTGTGGTTTCTAGTCTTCCTCCTTCATATTTATTAGAACAGTTTTCAAAATGGATTTAATTGTAGTATTTAGTAGATATTAGTCCCCATTTCATCACATTCAAGAACAATGCTGCGTTCCAGACACAGTTTAGTTTATCCCACACAGATGTAAACAACGTGGCTAAAGCTAAAGCTAAAGCTAAAGTAAAGGCCTCACAAATGCCTCTACTCTGTTAAATAAAAGACTGTTGTCGGATTGAACCTGTTCCAGATGGAGGTAAGTGGAGGGTAACGCATCACACTTGTGTATCTCGTATGTGAAGTGAGCGGGAGCGTTGAACAATTCTATCACAATTTGTCTGGAATGCACCATAAGTTTAGTTTCATATAGTTTGTCTTATTCCCACACAAACATTTGCCACGCTTCATTTTGACAATCATTTCCAAAAATAAACCCATCAAACCCATAGTGCGTTTATAGTGTGTGTATTCCTCTTTTCTAACATGTCTTGTGTTGTTTTGAAGGGGGCAGGTTTAAAAAGGAGATTGTGGTGGACGGACAGAGTCACTTGCTGCTGATCCGGGATGAAGGAGGCCCCCCAGAGGCTCAGGTCGGTACTTCACCCCGTCCCAACTCTTAAATTCAGCATCATCCAAGACTTTATTACAGACTCGAAGCCCAGAATTGACTGTTTCAAGCTTTTAACCATTAAAAATAACCATTATTCCCTCATCAAAAGCATACCTAGAGTAGCATTTAGCTTCATTCACGCTAGTTTGATGAATCCTGGTCAGAAAGCCTTCTCCCCTCTGAGCGTCACAAACATTCTTTTCTTCATCTTCTGTCATCATCGATCTGTGACGTGGCTCAGAATCCTCTCTGCTGATTTTTAAGTCCATAAATTACCACCAGACTCGAATCTCTCCCGTCTCACCACAATAAGTACTATTTTTTATGTTCTAAAACGTGAGATGCCTAACTTAAGATATTTAAGAGCATGTTTAAAGGCTGAAATCAATAATATCATATTTAACCTTTAAGATATGAAGTGTGGAAGTGTGTTTGTCCTCTAAAGTTACCAGATTATATTTCAAGTTTGTTGTTTTCCTCTTTTCTGTTGGTGCGTTGATAATTGAAGTACAAACTAGTAGTAGTAGTTTGATCATTGTTATCTGGACTATACAATCCTTAAAACTCACAAAAGACTTTTTATAACAAAGACATATAGAAGCCTTCAGTCACAATATTTAACCTCAATTTGGTTTAAAATGTCTTTTATCTCAATGTACAATCAAAATAATGACAAGTTTACTCATAAAAGTAATTGTTGACTTAGTTGTAACCCGCCGTGTAAGATATTAAACATATTTTCATCTTCTAAAGTTCACAGATTATTAGGGCTTTAGTCAACAAAACTCATTCTTGGGCGACTAAAGACACACTGTAACTTTTCGACTGATCGACTAAAGGAGCTGACAAGAGCTCTCATTCTTTGCATACAAAGTTTGGGTGGACTGACCTTCATCAGGTGTGAAGAGGCCGCGCCTCTTGCTCTTTTATGTTGTTAATCGTCTGCTGAGGCGACTCGGCCTGATCGCCCCCGAAAAATACAGATCTTATCTCAAGGGACTTCAAATAAATAACTCGGGGGCCGGCGCCATCGGATCTTAACCAATCAGGAAACTACATTTTAATTTCAAATCATCAACATTTCATCATTCTAAAGTTTTCAAAATGTCTAGAAAAATACTATGATTATTACAAAATTAAGTCACTTATAATTATGTCTTTTGAACATTCATATGGTGTGTCTGAGGGGCGGGGCCTCTGGTCAAAGGCCTCAGAGGGAACATTACACTGGACTAAAGGTCCTCATGGTGTGAACATCCCTCTGCTTCATGTCTCTACAGCCTCGCACTGGGATGACCCGTGACCGAAGCAGAGAGGATCATGGTTAATGTAGTTCTCTGTTTTTAGCTGCTACAAAACAATGGATTTACGAAACTTATAATTCAATATAAGATCTATAAGATGTTTGATCTCTGTTAACGCCTGCTCCACACACCACTGCTCCACCCACACACCACTGGTCCACCCACACACCACTGCTCCACCCACACACCACTGCTCCACACACCACTGCTCCACACACCACTGCTCCACCCACACACCACTGCTCCACCCACACACCACTGCTCCACACACCACTGCTCCACCCACACACCACTGCTCCATCCACACACCACTGCTCCACCCACACACCACTGCTCCACCCACACACCACTGCTCCATCCACACACCACTGCTCCACACACCACTGCTCCACCCACACACCACTGCTCCACCCAAACACCACTGCTTCACACACCACTGCTCCATCCACACACCGCTGCTCCACACACCACTGCTCCATCCACACACCACTGCTCCATCCACACACCACTGCTCCACCCACACACCACTGCTCCATCCACACACCACTGCTTCACACACCACTGCTCCATCCACACACCGCTGCTCCACACACCACTGCTCCATCCACACACCACTGCTCCATCCACACACCACTGCTCCATCCACACACCACTGCTCCATCCAAACACCACTGCTCCATCCAAACACCACTGCTCCATCCAAACACCACTGCTCCATCCACACACCACTGCTCCACCCACACACCGCTGCTCCACCCACCGCTGCTCCACCCACCGCTGCTCCACCCACCGCTGCTCCACACACCGCTGCTCCACACACCACTGCTCCACACACCGCTGCTCCACGCACCGCTGCTCCACGCACCGCTGCTCCATCCACACACCACTGCTCCATCCACACACCACTGCTCCACCCACACACCGCTGCTCCACACACCGCTGGTCCACACACCGCTGCTCCACACACCGCTGCTCCACACACCGCTGCTCCACACACCGCTGCTCCACACACCACTGCTCCACACACCGCTGCTCCACACACCACTGCTCCACACACCACTGCTCCACACACCACTGCTCCACACACCACTGCTCCATCCACACACCACTGCTCCATCCACACACCGCTGCTCCATCCACACACCACTGCTCCACCACTGCTCCACACACCACTGCTCCACCACTGCTCCACACACCACTGCTCCACACACCACTGCTCCATCCACACACCGCTGCTCCACATACCGCTGCTCCACACACCGCTGCTCCACACACCGCTGCTCCACACACCGCTGCTCCACACACCGCTGCTCCACACACCACTGCTCCATCCACATACCGCTGCTCCACACACCGCTGCTCCACACACCGCTGCTCCACACACCACTGCTCCACGCACCGCTGCTCCACGCACCGCTGCTCCATCCACACACCACTGCTCCACACACCACTGCTCCACACACCGCTGCTCCACACACCACTGCTCCACACACCACTGCTCCACACACCGCTGCTCCACACACCGCTGCTCCACACACCACTGCTCCACACACCACTGCTCCACACACCACTGCTCCACACACCACTGCTCCATCCACACACCACTGCTCCACACACCGCTGCTCCACACACCGCTGCTCCACACACCACTGCTCCACACACCACTGCTCCACACACCACTGCTCCACACACCACTGCTCCACACACCACTGCTCCATCCACACACCGCTGCTCCACACACCGCTGCTCCACACACCGCTGCTCCACACACCGCTGCTCCACACACCGCTGCTCCACACACCGCTGCTCCACACACCACTGCTCCACACACCGCTGCTCCACACACCACTGCTCCACACACCACTGCTCCACACACCACTGCTCCACACACCACTGCTCCACACACCGCTGCTCCACACACCGCTGCTCCACACACCACTGCTCCACACACCACTGCTCCATCCACACACCGCTGCTCCATCCACACACCACTGCTCCACCACTGCTCCACACACCACTGCTCCACCACTGCTCCACACACCACTGCTCCACACACCACTGCTCCATCCACACACCGCTGCTCCACACACCGCTGGTCCACACACCACTGCTCCACACACCACTGCTCCACCACTGGTCCACACACCGCTGCTCCACACACCACTGCTCCACACACCGCTGCTCCACACACCGCTGCTCCACACACCACTGCTCCACCACTGCTCCACCACTGGTCCACACACCGCTGCTCCACACACCGCTGCTCCACACACCGCTGCTCCACACACCGCTGCTCCACACACCACTGCTCCACCACTGCTCCACACACCGCTGCTCCACACACCGCTGCTCCACACACCGCTGCTCCACACACCACTGCTCCACCACTGGTCCACACACCGCTGCTCCACACACCACTGCTCCACACACCACTGCTCCACACACCACTGCTCCACCACTGGTCCACACACCACTGCTCCACACACCGCTGCTCCACACACCGCTGCTCCACACACCGCTGCTCCACACACCACTGCTCCACACACCACTGCTCCACACACCGCTGCTCCATCCACACACCACTGCTCCATCCACACACCGCTGCTCCATCCACACACCGCTGCTCCATCCACACACCACTGCTCCATCCACACACCGCTGCTCCATCCACACACCGCTGCTCCATCCACACACCACTGCTCCATCCACACACCGCTGCTCCATCCACACACCACTGCTCCATCCACACACCGCTGCTCCATCCACACACCACTGCTCCACCACTGCTCCACACACCACTGCTCCATCCACACACCACTGCTCCATCCACACACCACTGCTCCACCCACACACCGCTGCTCCACACACCGCTGGTCCACACACCGCTGCTCCACACACCGCTGCTCCACACACCGCTGCTCCACACACCGCTGCTCCACACACCGCTGCTCCACACACCGCTGCTCCACACACCGCTGCTCCACACACCGCTGCTCCACACACCGCTGCTCCACACACCGCTGCTCCATCCACACACCGCTGCTCCACCACTGCTCCACACACCACTGCTCCACACCCGACGCCTGCTCAGGTGTGCAGAGCTCTTCCCGTAACAAATACTGACAAAACTCCTCTAAATGATCAGGATCTCACTGAAAAACAACTGAAGTTCTGCTCGACATCTTCACTCACTAAAGCTTTTTCCTGTCTGTACATTTACTACAATCACTAATGACTTATTAATCAACGTAACGACTAATTGACTCTAGCCCAAGTACGTTTGTAATGTTAGTTAGTAAAATTTCGAGTTTTCTATTTTCTTTTTTACCGTCGCGTGATAAACCTGGATTTCGTTCTAGGTTAAGTGAGGTTTTCTAGTATATATATATATTAATTATTCACTCTTCTGTCCATACAATTTTAAACTCTGCACTTTACTGTACATTCTCCTTTGATCCTCTTTAGACTTTTCTCTTGATAAGAACAAATGTTTTGACAAATCTCACTCTATACATTTGTCACTAAAATACAATTTGATTACTGATCAAATTAAGTATTAGCTTGTTTGTCTTTATAACTTCACAAGGAAAAGCTCATACCACTTGTTAATACATAAATAATAAATAAAAAAGAACAAGGAGAAAAGTAGAGTAAAATCTGAAAAATAACATTTTGTCTTATGGTTTTAAATGTTTATATATATATATATATATATATATAGATATATATATATATATATATATAGATATATATATATATATATAGATATAGATATATATATATATATATATAGATATATATATAGATATATATATATATATATATATATATATAGATATATATATATATATATATATATAGATATATATATATATATATATATATATATATATATAGATATAGATATATATATATATATATATATATATATATATATATATATATATATATATATATATATATATATATATAGATATATATATATATATATAGATATAGATATAGATATATATATAGATATAGATATATATATATATATATATATATATATATATATATATATATATATATATATATATATATATATATATATATATATATATATATATATATATATATATATATATATATATATAATATGGTTTTCTTTTGTATATTTATGTGATCTTTATTCGTTCCTTGTTTCCTGTGGCTGGATGCTCTGGTTTACATTCTCTTCCTCTTGTGTAATTCACAGTTTGCCCAGTGGGTGGACGCCGTGGTCTTCGTCTTCTCGTTGGAGGATGAGATCAGCTTTCAGACGGTGTTTCATTATTTCACTCGTTTGGCAAATTTCAGAAACACCAGCGACCTGCCCCTCGTGCTCGTCGGGACGCAAGGTACGAACATGCATATTTAAACCAACATGTGACTGGATATTAAAGAGCCTTTAAAAAGAATTATGTTCAAATCCACCTTCTATAATTGATGGCGTCATAATCTCAGATGGTGGGCAACGATAATGTCTCTGGAGCTGGATAATGGCACCACTTTCTGAGCTCTTTGTGATGAAATAAGTTGACTTGAGTTGATTTATGTTGACAGATAAGGTGTTGAACTTTGTGCCAGTCTTTGTTTCATGTGGATAGTCCCAGTAATGACAGAGATATGAACCATAAACCAGGGCAACAAATCTGGCATCTGTCAGTCAAACATTTTAAACTACAGGCAAAGTCTATAAAGTTGTGACGTCACATTATCACGACATATACAATACATATCCTAATACTCTGAGCTAGATATATGTCCTTTCACATATGTATCTCTCACAACCGGTGTTAAACATGAACTAAAAGTATAAGAGGTACAAAAACACAAATAGGTGTCTCTTTGTATTTAGTTTTCTTTAATAACAGTAAGGACAATCCCAACATTTCCCTGATCCTCTATTGTTGACATGAGTGTGGGCAGCTGAGGACCTCTGGTGGTGGATTCATGTCATTACAAACATTTTAGGCCACAATAAAAAATATAAAATAATCTATTGAATATTACTGTACTTATACTGAATTATGTAAAAGTAAAAACGGAGAACTGGAAACAATTGATAATGTATTTTTTAAGTGTTCAGTAGACTGCAGTTTAGTTGTTGAACACCAGATGGCAGCATTGCCTTGTATTACTGACCAGAAATGTGACTTTGATGAGAAACCAGGTCAGAACCATGACTAAACCAGTACTAAACTAGGTCTAAACCAGTACTTAACTAGGTCCATACCAGTACTTAACTAGGTCTAAATCAGTACTAAACTAGGTCTAAACCAGGACTAAACTAGGTCTAAACCAGTTCTAAACTAGGTCTAAACCAGGACTAAACTAGGTCTAAACCAGGACTAAACTAGGTCTAAACCAGTACTAAACTAGGTCTAAACCAGTACTTAACTAGGTCTAAACCAGTACTTAACTAGGTCTAAACCAGTACTAAACTAGGTCTAAACCAGGACTAAACTAGGTCTAAACCAGTACTAAACTAGGTCTAAACCAGTACTAAACTAGGTCTAAACCAGTACTTAACTAGGTCTAAACCAGTACTTAACTAGGTCTAAATCAGTACTAAACTAGGTCTAAACCAGTACTAAACTAGGTCTAAACCAGTACTAAACTAGGTCTAAACCAGGACTAAACTAGGTCTAAACCAGTACTAAACTAGGTCTACACCAGGACTAACTAGATCAGATCCAGTCTTGTTTTGGGTCGTTTGGTACTAAGTGCTTAAAGGTGCACTAAAGGTGGTCTTTACCCTGGTGCTACCCTCAAAGATATAGTGTAAAAAAGATATATTTTTCTACTATTTATTTTTGCCAGAGGTGTATTTTCATCTGCAGTCACTACAAACGTGTCATTCTCAATTTGTTCTCAGTGTATCAAATGAGTCTTTTTGGATGGATGGACACAAAATGGACAAAAAAAACTACTCTGACGTTTAATTATTAATAATCACTTCTGGACTCAATCTGAGAATAGACTAATTTGCCAGACAATGGACTAAATTAAACTTTTTAAAAATACAATTATTTTTTTATTTGTTATATTTATTTTAAACTTTTATAATGATTATTATTTAATAAAAAACAGAAATTGATTTTTCTTGACATTTTGATTTAATAATGGCACTGTCTTTGTTTTAAAAGGTATTTTTGTGTTTTAGAGTCAGTCCAGATAATTACAATTATAAGACATCTACCATTATTTTTGACACAATTAGTCGATTAATTGTTGCGGCTAAAGATGTAATTTGGTCTCACTGTCCCGCCACCAGAAAAGTTACATGGTGCACCTTTAAACCATAGTTAAACAACACAATACAAAGGTTGTTTGTATTTCAGTTTTTTGTCTAAATAGGATGTTATTTGAAAACACATTTTTGATTTTCCTTTAGATGCGATCAGCTCAGTAAATCCTCGAGTGATCGACGACAGCCGCGCCCGAAAACTGTCCAACGAACTCAAGCGCTGCACCTACTACGAGACCTGCGCCACCTACGGGCTCAACGTGGAGCGGGTCTTTCAGGACGGTAAGAACCCTGGACCAAACCAGGACTGAACCAGGGACTGAACCAGGGACTGAACCAGGGACTGAACCAGGGACTGAACCCGGGACTAAACCCGGGACTAAACCCGGGACTAAACCCGGGACTAAACCCGGGACTAAACCCGGAACTTAACCCGGGACTGAACCAGGGACTGAACCAGGGACTAAACCAGGGACTGAACCCGGGACTGAACCCGGGACTGAACCCGGGACTGAACCCGGGACTGAACCCGGGACTGAACCCGGGACTGAACCAGGGACTGAACCAGGGACTGAACCCGGGACTGAACCCGGGACTGAACCCGGGACTGAACCCGGGACTGAACCAGGGACTGAACCAGGGACTGAACCCGGGACTGAACCCGGGACTGAACCCGGGACTGAACCCGGGACTGAACCAGGGACTGAACCAGGGACTGAACCAGGGACTGATCACCCTGGTCCTGGGGGAAGTTGACTTTAGTTGCTGTAGTTTTGGTTCAGACTTGGTCTTGCTCTTAGTCCTGGTCCTGGTCCTGGTCCAGTCTTGGCCTCTGTCCCGGTCTTGGTCCCGGTTCCTGGGGGAAGGTGACTTTAGTCGTTTTAATCTAATCGTGTTAATGAGAGACACTGGGGATAATCAGACCATTACAGCTCCGAACATTAACAGGTTTAACGAGGATCTCAACCGGACTTGCAGGGACTTCAGGGGTTTACAGGTCGTCCAGCCGGACCGCACTGCACCAAAGAAGAGGTCCCTGAACCTCCATCCAGGACTAAACTAGCATTTAACCAGTGCTTTTCATGGTGTTCTTTTTGAACATTAACTGCAGATGTATTATAGCCTCGCCTAGAACATGCTGGATGGAAAAAATATCACATTCTTGAAATTAGTTTCTTTTATTTGTTATAAAGATTTGATAATGAAGATGATGACGGAGCTTTTTCAAGGGTCTATTTTTTCCCATAAATAGAATCAGCTTTGGTTCAGACATAAAGGGCAAAACAACATTTCAAGACCTTTTTTTGTGTTTTCCTCAATATTTATCATATTTTATTTGCACTAATCGGGTACGTTTTTAATTTGCAACATCTGAGCTGTGCTAAACATGAAGCAAACAAAAACGATGTGTATATCTACTTATTACTTACTAATTATCTATTGTACCATTTTATTATTTTATTATATATATATATATATTATTTATTATAATATGTTCTTACCTTGCTTACCTGTTTGAATGCTCTTCCATATTATCATAAATAAGCGTTTGTTCTTCATCTCGACTAGACTTAATTGTTGTAGCCCTAATTAAATGGAAAGTGTATTTGTTCAGTTAAAGAGCCCCAGACTAGACCATAAACAAACCTTAATTATACATTATACTTTAATATATGCGTTATAATGTTTTGTTCTTAAAAGTGATTAATTATTACAGTAAAATGTTGGGTGTCTTCCCTGATGTGTCCTGTAGGGGGTAGTACAGCGCCACAGTCCTCTAGTTACAGCTCTGTCCTTCAAAACGATGAGAATGTTTTAAATGATTCAACTTCATCATGTTTTTGTTTTGAGTGTGATCACATTTTTAACATGCTTTGATTTATAACACACGTTCACATTTGGTCTCGAGGGACAATTTAAGACCAGATCAAATCCTGGCGTTGGTTTTGTCAAAGCTCTCGTCAGTTAAATTCACAAAACTGGCCCTGATTTATTGCATTTAGTCCTGCTTTAGTCCTGGTTGAGTGCTGCTTTACTACATTCTTTTTAATTGACCTGTTTTAGTCTCAGTCTTGGACCACATTTAGTCCTACTTAAGTCCAGGTTTATTCCTAGTTTTAGACCTGGGTCGAATTTGGTTCAGTTCCAGTCTTAGTTCTTCTTTAGGCCTGTTTTAGTCCTTCTTTAGTCCTGTTTTAGTCCTTCTTTAGTCCTGTTTTAGTCCTGCTTTAGTCCTGTTTTAGTCCTGTTTTAGTCCTGCTTTAGTCCTGCTTTAGTCCTTCTTTAGTCCTGTTTTAGTCCTGCTTTAGTCCTTCTTTAGTCCTGTTTTAGTCCTGCTTTAGTCCTGCTTTAGTCCTTCTTTAGTCCTGTTTTAGTCCTTTAGTCCTGCTTTAGTCCTTCTTTAGTCCTGCTTTAGTCCTTCTTTAGTCCTGTTTTAGTCCTTCTTTAGTCCTGTTTTAGTCCTGCTTTAGTCCTGTTTTAGTCCTTCTTTAGTCCTTCTTTAGTCCTGCTTTAGTCCTTCTTTAGTCCTGTTTTAGTCCTTCTTTAGTCCTGCTTTAGTCCTTCTTTAGTCCTGTTTTAGTCCTGCTTTAGTCCTGCTTTAGTCCTTCTTTAGTCCTGTTTTAGTCCTTTAGTCCTTCTTTTGTCCTGCTTTAGTCCTTCTTTAGTCCTGTTTTAGTCCTTCTTTAGTCCTGTTTTAGTCCTGCTTTAGTCCTGCTTTAGTCCTTCTTTAGTCCTGTTTTAGTCCTTTAGTCCTGCTTTAGTCCTTCTTTAGTCCTGCTTTAGTCCTTCTTTAGTCCTGCTTTAGTCCTTTAGTCCTGCTTTAGTCCTTCTTTAGTCCTGCTTTAGTCCTTCTTTAGTCCTGCTTTAGTCCTTCTTTAGTCCTGTTTTAGTCCTGCTTTAGTCCTGCTTTAGTCCTTCTTTAGTCCTGTTTTAGTCCTTTAGTCCTTCTTTAGTCCTGCTTTAGTCCTGCTTTAGTCCTTCTTTAGTCCTGTTTTAGTCCTTCTTTAGTCCTGTTTTAGTCCTTTAGTCCTGCTTTCGTCCTTCTTTAGTCCTGCTTTAGTCCTTCTTTAGTCCTGCTTTAGTCCTTCTTTAGTCCTGCTTTAGTCCTTCTTTAGTCCTGTTTTAGTCCTTCTTTAGGCCTGTTTTAGTCCTGGTCTGACTCTGTCTCATCCCTCATAATTGAATCCCATAATGAGCCCATTATTATTCCCCTCGTTAGCTTTTAGCCGTTAGCTCAGGTCCGGACACTGGAGTAATTAGATGTTTAATTTGACCTCAATTAAACTTAGGGGACTCTCCAAACCGTGTTGTCTGATTGGACAAGACATTAACGCTGTGCTCTGATTGGTCTGGAGCTTCTCCAAAGTTCCATGTTCCTTAAAACATTAAACATTTTAATTATCTAAAGGACAAGAGGGAAAATTAGCCTAGAAAATGTGTTTGGACCTGGTTCAGTCCTAATTTAGTCCATGTTTAATCTTTGTTCAGTCTTGGTGTAAATTAAATGCAGGTTTAGCCCGATTACGTCCTCCAGGTTTAGTCAAGGTTTGAGTCTTCTATGAGTTCGGTCCCTGGTTTGTCCTGGTTTTGTCCTGGTTTTAGCCCTTTTCAAGACTTGATCTAGCCCTGGTTTAGTCCTGGTTTTAGCCCCGGTTTAGTCCTGATTTAGCCCTTTTTTAATGCTAGTTTTAGCCCCCGTTTAGTCCTGGTTTAGTCCTGGTTTTAGTCCCTTTTTTGTCACGGTTCAGTCCTGGTTTAGTCCTGTTTTTTCCCGTGGTTTAGCCTTGGTTTTAGTTCTGGTTTTAGTCCTGATTTTAGTCCTGATTTTAGTCCTGATTTTAGTCCTGATTTTAGTCCTGGTTTTAGTCCTGATTTTAGTCCTGATTTTAGTCCTGGTTTTAGTCCTGGTTTTAGCCCTGGTTCAGCCCTGGTTTTAGTCCTGGTTTTAGTCCTGGTTTTAGTCCTGGTTTTAGTCCTGGTTTAGCCCTGGTGTTAATATGACCTTAATTGAATCTTCCTGTCGTTCCTTTGGTCTCTGCAGTGTGAGGTCTAATCTTAGTTTAATCTGAGTTTAATACTCTTTGTTAGACCTACGTGTTAGACCTACATGTTAGACCTGCATGTTAGACCTACGTGTTAGACCTACATGTTAGACCTGCGTGTTAGACCTGCACATTAGACCTGCATGTTAGACCTACGTTTTAGACCTACGTGTTAGACCTGCATGTTAGACCTACGTGTTAGACCTACATGTTAGACCTGCATGTTAGACCTACGTGTTAGACCTACATGTTAGACCTGCGTGTTAGACCTGCACATTAGACCTGCATGTTAGACCTACGTTTTAGACCTACGTGTTAGACCTGCATGTTAGACCTACGTGTTAGACCTACATGTTAGACCTGCATGTTAGACCTGCATGTTAGACCTACACGTTAGACCTACGTGTTAGACCTGCGTGTTAGACCTGCGTGTTAGACCTGCACGTTAGACCTACATGTTAGACCTACGTGTTAGACCTACATGTTAGACCTGCATGTTAGACCTACGTGTTAGACCTACACATTAGACCAACGTGTTAGACCTGCATGTTAGACCTACACATTAGACCTACATGTTAGACCTACATGTTAGACCTACATGTTAGACCTACACGTTAGACCTACATGTTAGACCTACATGTTAGACCTACGTGTTAGACCTGCGTGTTAGACCTACATGTTAGACCTGCATGTTAGACCTGCACGTTAGACCTGCATGTTAGACCTGCATGTTAGACCTACACGTTAGACCTGCATGTTAGACCTGCATGTTAGACCTACATGTTAGACCTACACGTTAGACCTACGTGTTAGACCTGCGTGTTAGACCTGCACGTTAGACCTGCACGTTAGACCTACGTGTTAGACCTACGTGTTAGACCTACGTGTTAGACCTACACATTAGACCTACATGTTAGGCCTACACGTTAGACCTACACGTTAGACCTACGTGTTAGACCTGCATGTTAGACCTACACCTTAGACCTGCATGTTAGACCTACGTGTTAGACCTGCATGTTAGACCTACATGTTAGACCTACGTGTTAGACCTCCGTGTTAGACCTGCATGTTAGACCTGCATGTTAGACCTACACGTTAGACCTGCATGTTAGACCTGCACATTAGACCTACGTGTTAGACCTCCGTGTTAGACCTGCACGTTAGACCTGCATGTTAGACCTACACGTTAGACCTGCATGTTAGACCTGCACATTAGACCTACATGTTAGACCTACGTGTTAGACCTCCGTGTTAGACCTGCACGTTAGACCTGCATGTTAGACCTGCACATTAGACCTACGTGTTAGACCTCCGTGTTAGACCTACATGTTAGACCTGCATGTTAGACCTGCACATTAGACCTACGTGTTAGACCTACGTGTTAGACCTACGTGTTAGACATGCGTTTAACGAGTGTAAGGTTAATGAGTGTAATTAAATCAGGCCGTTCCAGCTCATTTCACGCTCTGGGTTTAAGGCGACGACACAAAAGAGACGTGAAAACTGCCACTAAAACAATGAATCCAATGCACAGCAGAATATGACGGACACATGTTCAAATACACAGGAGCAGACAGTTTGATGCTTTATGTCGTGTACATTCTCAACAACGTGACGACACCAGGGCCACAAAAATAAACATTCCATACATTCCATACATTAAAGGAGCAGGAAAAAGAAAGAAGCCATGAATAATAATAATGTTGAGGTGGTATTTTGACAAATTTTACAAATATGAAAGGAAGTAGAGCCACTTTTAGCTGTAACCTCATGTTTATTGAGGTTTTATTGTGTAAATAAATAAATATTCCATTAAATTAAATATTAACTGTGTCATTAAATATTTAAAACAAACTAAATATTAATTAAATGAATTGTTGAATTAATTTATTAATTTATGGACTTATTGATTAATTAAATATGTCAACAATTATTTAAATGCATTATGAAATAATTAAATGTGTCGGAAAATTGAAACATTGAAAGATTCCAGCACTGGTTCCTTGGTCTTAGTCCTGGTTGAGTACGGTCCAGATCCACTCTCCTCTGGGTCTGACGCAGCAGCGGAAAGAGAAGTCCTGCTTTAGTCCTCCTTTAGTCCCGCTTTAGTCCTGCTTTAGTCCTGCTTTAGTCCTGCTTTAGTCCTGCTTAAGTCCCTGCTTTAGTCCTGCTTTAGTCCTGCTTTAGTCCCTGCTTTAGTCCCGCTTTAGTCCTGCTTTAGTCCTGCTTTAGTCCTGCTTTAGTCCTGCTTTAGTCCCTGCTTTAGTCCCGCTTTAGTCCCGCTTTAGTCCCGCTTTAGTCCCGCTTTAGTCCTGCTTTAGTCCCGCTTTAGTCCCGCTTTAGTCCTGCTTCCATTTTGTAAGAAAGGGAACTATAAAATAAATGCTCGTTGTATTTTGAAAAAAATCAGATTTTTTGTTGTTGTCATTTTTATTTAAACGTGTGTTGTATAGTCCACATAATTTCAGATTTTTATAAAAAATAAAAATATTCAGTCACCAAATTTCAATCATTATAATATATTTAAAATGCCTAAAAAAATGTTTTGACTTGTCAACTAATCGAAAAATGAATGGCAGACTGGTCAACTTCAAAAATAATTGTTGCAGCCCTAGTAAAGTTCAAAGAGCATTCTTAAAGCTTGTAGGTAGGAGCTTTTTAATGGAGGGGAAAAGCTGGAACATGGCTCTGCAGGGGCCCTGAGGGGTCGCTTCTGATATGAAGGGCTCAGTTTAGGACTGCATTCATTAAGAGCCTCAAGACCTGCTATATACCTGCTATAGACCTGCTTTAGTCCTGCTATAGACCTGCTATAGACCTGCTATAGACCTGCTATAGACCTGCTTTAGTCCTGCTATAGTCCTGCTATAGACCTGCTATAGACCTGCTATAGACCTGCTTTAGTCCTGCTATAGACCTGCTATAGACCTGCTATAGACCTGCTATAGACCTGCTTTAGTCCTGCTATAGATCTGCTATAGACCTGCTATAGACCTGCTATAGTCCTGCTATAGACCTGCTATAGACCTGCTATAGACCTGCTATAGACCTGCTTTAGTCCTGATATAGACCTACTTTAGTCCTGCTATAGACCTGCTTTGGACCTGCTTTAGTCCTGCTATAGACCTGCTTTAGTCCTGATATAGTCCTGCTTTAGACCCGCTTTAGACCCGCTTTAGACCTTCTTTAGTCCTGCTATAGACCTGCTATAGACATGCTTTAGTCCTACTTTAGTCCTGATATAGACCTGCTTTAGTCCTACTTTAGGCCTACTTTAGTCCTGCTTTAGTCCTGCTTTAGGCCTGCTTTAGGCCTGCTTTAGTCCTGCTTTGGACCTGCTTTAGTCCTGATATAGACCTGCTTTAGTCCTACTTTAGTCCTGCTTTAGTCCGTCTTTAGACCTTCTTTAGTCCTGCTTTAGACCTTCTTTAGTCCTGCTTTAGTCCTACTTTAGGCCTACTTTAGTCCTACTTTAGTCCTGCTTTAGTCCTGCTTTAGTCCTGCTTTAGACCCGCTTTAGACCCGCTTTAGACCCGCTTTAAACCCGCTTTAGACCCGCTTTAGTCCTGCTTTAGACCTTCTTTAGTCCTGCTTTAGTCCTGCTTTAGACCTTCTTTAGTCCTGCTTCAGACCTTCTTTAGTCCTGCTTTAGTCCTTCTTTAGACCTTCTTTAGTCCTGCTATAGACCTGCTATAGACATGCTTTAGTCCTACTTTAGTCCTGATATAGACCTGCTTTAGTCCTACTTTAGTCCTGCTTTAGACCCGCTTTAGACCCGCTTTAGACCTGCTTTAGTCCTTCTTTAGACCTTCTTTAGACCTGCTTTAGTCCTGCTTCAGACAGTCTTTAGTCCTGCTTTAGACCTTCTTTAGTCCTGCTTTAGTCCTGCTTCAGACCCGCTTTAGTCCTGCTTCAGACATTCTTTAGTCCTGCTTTAGACCTGCTTTAGTCCTGCTTTAGACCTTCTTTAGTCCTGCTTTAGACCTTCTTTAGTCCTGCTTTAGACCTTCTTTAGTCCTGCTTTAGACCTTTAGTCCTGCTTTAGACCTTCTTTAGTCCTGCTTTAGACCTTCTTTAGTCCTGCTTCAGACCTTCTTTAGTCCTGCTTTAGTCCTTCTTTAGACCTTCTTTAGTCCTTCTTTAGTCCTTCTTTAGTCCTGCTTTAGTCCTGCTTCAGACCTGCTTTAGTCCTGCTTCAGACATTCTTTAGTCCTGCTTTAGACCTGCTTTAGTCCTGCTTTAGACCTTTAGTCCTGCTTTAGACCTTCTTTAGTCCTGCTTTAGACCTTATTTAGTCCTGCTTTAGACCTTCTTTAGTCCTGCTTTAGACCTTCTTTAGTCCTGCTTTAGACCTTTAGTCCTGCTTTAGACCTTCTTTAGTCCTGCTTTAGACCTTCTTTAGTCCTGCTTTAGACCTTCTTTAGTCCTGCTTTAGACCTTCTTTAGTTCTGCTTTAGACCTTCTTTAGTCCTGCTTTAGACCTTCTTTAGTCCTGCTTTAGTCCTGCTTTAGTTCTAATTCAAGCCTGTAGTTCTTTTGACTCTCAGTTGTTAAAAGGGCGCTGCCGTGTGACGATGCGTTTGAGGTCTGAGTGCAGCCTGGTAATAAACAGTTGTATGATTGACCTCATTAAAGACAGTTAATGAGAGAACATCGTTAAGACCTGACAGAGTGTTCCAGTGGTTTTATTGTTGAGACTTTCTATTAGCAGACTTCATGATCATGACTTCTGCATTAAATATAGCACCTTAGATCTGGAGAAGGCTCGTAGTAATAGACTTGATATATTTCTGTATTAATAGTACAATTCTAAATGTTTATGTTCTTGTTTGTTGCAGTGGCTCAAAAGATCGTGTCTCTGAGGAAGAAGCAGCAGCTGTCCATTGGTCCATGTAAATCTCTGCCAAACTCTCCGTCACACTGCCCCGGGGCAGCTCCTCAGGCGACCGCCGTGCCACTCACACAGGTAATAACACAGTCATAACACAGTCATAACACAGTCAGTTCCTTTAGCGACTACTCCACCACTCACAGGTAATAACACAAGTCATAACACAGTCATAACACAATCAGTTCCTTTAGTGACTGCTCCACCACTCACAGGTAATAACACAGTCATAACACAGTTCCTTTAGCGACTACTCCACCACTCACAGGTAATAACACAGTCATAACACCATCATAACACAGTCAGTTCCTTTAGTGACTGCTCCACCACTCACAGGTAATAACACAGTCATAACACAGTTCCTTTAGCGACTACTCCACCACTCACAGGTAATAACACAGTCATAACACCATCATAACACAGTCAGTTCCTTTAGTGACTGCTCCACCACTCACAGGTAATAACACAGTCATAACACAGTTCCTTTAGCGACTACTCCACCACTCACAGGTAATAACACAGTCATAACACCATCATAACACAGTCAGTTCCTTTAGTGACTGCTCCACCACTCACAGGTAATAACACAGTCATAACACAGTTCCTTTAGCGACTACTCCACCACTCACAGGTAATAACACAGTCATAACACCATCATAACACAGTCAGTTCCTTTAGTGACTGCTCCACCACTCACAGGTAATAACACAGTCATAACACAGTTCCTTTAGCGACTACTCCACCACTCACAGGTAATAACACAGTCATAACACCATCATAACACAGTCAGTTCCTTTAGTGACTGCTCCACCACTCACAGGTAATAACACAGTCATAACACCATCATAACACAGTCAGTTCCTTTAGTGACTGCTCCACCACTCACAGGTAATAACACAGTCATAACACAGTTCCTTTAGCGACTACTCCACCACTCACAGGTAATAACACAGTCATAACACCATCATAACACAGTCAGTTCCTTTAGTGACTGCTCCACCACTCACACAGGTAATAACACAGGTAATAACACAGTCATAACACAGTCAGTTGCTTTAGCGACTGCCCCACCACTCACAGTGGTAGTAACACAGTCATTTCACAGCTAATAACACACGGTCAGCTCCACAGGTGACCACTGTGCCACTCACAGGTAATAACACTTCTGTGATGTATGGATGTAGACCTTTACTATGTTTTTAATACTAATTTATTATGCAAGTATTTTATTTGTATTTATTTCTAATTGATTTTTGCCAACGCCACACCCTCCTGTTGTTGACTAATTCATGAACAGAGCATGTTTAGTCGACACAGGTAATAGCACAGATAGGACGGCTGAAGGAAAATGTCCTTAAAGAAGCGACAGCTACATCATTATTTAACTAATGCTATAGACGTATGGAGTTCAACAGTGACCGCTTGTTTTATTGAAGTACATTTTCCATGGGAAACTGACTTGAACCGCAGGACTATTGAGCTTCATTCAGTCATTTGTTGTATATTTTTTAACATGGAATTGTGAATGTGCTCTGGCACCTGTCACTCTGCAGCACCTAAAATATATTTTAATTACAATTAAATTATGTAATGCTTTTGGAAATCCTCCCTTACGCTTGTTATAGGACTGTAGAACTGAAGTTGTGTTTTTTCCCCTAGACTGCGAACGGTTCCGGAGCCGGAGGTAACCTGAGCGATTACTCCTCCTCAGTGCCCTCCACCCCAAGCACCAGCCAAAAGGAGCTGCGCATTGACATGCAGAATACTTCAAATACTCCTACGCCTGTACGCAAGCAGAGCAAGAGGAGATCCAACCTGTTTACGGTGAGGAAAAACAGAAGCATGTTTTTAAATATATTGTATTAAATGTATTAAAAAATGTACAAGAATATGTTAGACTAGATTATTATTGTTAATTAATGTAATCTCTAAATGTTATGAGAGGAGGGTGAGTCGTAATAAGTAATCTAAATGATCAATAAAGCAGGTTCAAATGCAGCTTCTATCCGAGTGTGGGAGGGCATCTGATGCATTATAGCGTCAAAAACAGAATAAGAATGTAGGGAATTATTATTTTTTTTAATCTGCTGGAATAATGCAGGTCATGTCTGTTGTTAGTTTGTGCCATTATTCATTCAGTTTTTCTTTTTCCAGTCGCGAAAGGCAAATGAACCGGACAAAGACAAGAAGAGTGTGGAGAACAGAGCGGACAGCATCGGCAGTGGAAGGGCCATCCCCATTAAACAGGTAGGGGCCCCCGCACACTAATCACCCTGAACAAATCCCTCTTTAGCCACGTTTCGACTGGTACTGCTCCCCCAGACTGGCCTTTGAGCGCTTTGGTCTTGGTGGTCCACATGTCCACGCTCAGGGCCTGGCTGTGGGTCCAGAGGCAGAACTCTGTGAGCAACTGACGTCTCTCAAACATAACACACATTTTCTTACTAAATACTATCTTAATTTGACCTGAATTATGCCTTTTCATCATCATACGGCCGGTCTCAGCAATACACAAAATCACGTTTAGTAAGTCCAAATTTGTGCCACCGTGAAACATGGCCAAAGCCTGTTAGCGGAAGTATGTTTTTCTTTGGTTTCTGCTGTTATTTCACTTCTCTGCACCTCTGCACTGTGTTTTAACAACTCTTAAAGGGATGCGTTGGGTTTGGCTGATGCATTACGCTTGAAATAAGGTGTCGTGAGCCAATAAACCAGAATCAGTTGTTGATAACATGCGCTAGCTTTGTTTTGCTAAGCATGTTGGAGAGCCAGACCACTTTGGGTAGTTCCTCTCAAGGACCCTTAAACAAGCTGATATGGTACACTTCAGACAGTGGAAACACTTTACCTTAACCATACCAATCCGCTACAAAGCATACCAGTGGAAGTCTTTTGTTTTGTGTCATTTTGGAGACATACATGTCCCTGTGTCTCCATGGGCAGAGCACTTGCTTTGCTCTACTCATGTTTCCAAGTGATACTACCTCCTCAGACCCAGTGCTTTCTTTAGTACCCTCTCCCCCCTCAGGCCAAAGCTAACCGAGCAGGGTCTAAACGTGACATCCACAGACCGTCAGACACTGATTAGGTCGAAATGTAATGTTTCTTGAGTGGTGAGCAACTCCAGCAGCAGGAGAGAACACCGCTGTGTACTGTATACTGTGTACTGTATACTGTGTACTGTATACTCCCGTATGCTTAGTAAACGCTGAGCAGGATGCGTAGACCACTGCCATGAGGAGTATCTTATAATATTCTATTGATACCCCGACAGCAAAGACTAAACACTCCTACAGAAAAAAGGCCTGCACACTTTACTACTGCACAAGATAACTTAGCATCAGCTAAGTAAAAACCTTTTCAAACGATCAGAGCGTTGCACTTCTACAGTAGTTTAAATGCAAGCGTAATCACTGTTATTATCATGAAGAAACATACGATAAAACGAGTGTAATCAATGACGAATCAATGAGTCTGCTAGATGCGGCCAGTACTGATACATATGGTAACAATATAGCAAGTATTTCATCTGTGTGTAACGTGTTATTATCATCTTTGAAATGTGGTGCAGATAAATGCTTCTAATGCACAAAAAGCTGACAATTCGCCGCACAGGAAGTTGTGTGTTTATTGTAGCTAGCTATATTCTGTAGCAACTTAACAGTTCCATCCAGCGTGTATTTATTAACAACTCACGTGAGGTTCTACTTCTGCTTAAAACTACAAATGGATAAGAACATGGATGAGAATGATGTTTTCCGTGTTAATATTCTTCCTTTGTGTCCATAATCCATCGCTCTGCTTTGTTGGCTGTAACGGTAAAGTTTTATGGTCACGATTTCACAGAGCAGTTCAGACATTTCACACAGAAGGGGCAGATGCACAGACGCAGCAAACTTGAGCCATGTCTCCATCTCCCGAGTTCAATAAGAAACAAATCACAGCCTTAATCAGAAAATGATGGTGTCGTGTGAGGCAGTTGTTTTGGTGTCTCTCGAGCAGACCTCCCTTGGAGTCTGAATCTGAATGTACTTAATGGTCCCAGAGGGAATTTTGTCTTGTGCTGAAAACAGCAGGTGCTGTTAGGATTCTGTGTAAAAGCCACTAACCGTGTAGTTTAGACCTCTACAAACTCTAAACTCTTGGATTAGTTTTAGGTACAGATTTCAGTCGTCTCTCAATTGTTAATGCTCTTAAACAGGTTTAAAATGTGAGAAATGGTGTTATTTGCACCACTTAAAATGTCTTTACACATTCAAGTTGGTGAGGTGTCTTGCCAGAGGACACAATGGCAGTGTATGCACTAGTCTGAGCTTGGACTGAACCGCAGCCCATCTGGTCTGTGGGCGATTGCTGTACGCCTACACCGCCCGGGTCGAAACATTCCTCTGAGGATTCATTCTGGTTCAATCCTGTTTTAGACCTTTTTTTCTGCTTTTTGGTTTAATCCTGGTTTAGTCTCTTCAAACAGAAGCAGACCAAAGGCAGCCTGCAGGGGGCGCTCTGCAGCGACGCTGTCGTGCTCATTACAGGCCCTCACACAGACAGCAGGGGGCGCTGTTCTCTTCAGATTAGCCTCAGATGTGGGGTGATCATTAAAATCCTGCAGGGACACACTGGACACGCCCCTGGCACGGCTGTGATGTTCCTCGTCTGAACATCTGCGTTTGAGCCCGAGAAGTGCCACAGTTGAAGCCTCCTGTCCTCCTCCCAACGAGCGAGCGCTTATCTGACGAGCGAGCGCTTTTCTGATGAGCGCCGCCGCTTCAGTCGTCTGAGGCGAGCCGAACCATCAAAGATTCTGCTGGCAATCCAACCAGAGATTTAGAACAGTTATTTCTCACAACAACAGCAATTAAAAGATGTAGTATTAATCACTTCTCACCCACATGGATCTAGTCCTGCTTTTGTCCTGAATTACATATGTTTTAGTCTCTGGTTTACTCTCTGGTTTAGTCTCTGGTTTAGTCCTGGTTTAGTCCTGGTTCAGTCCTGGTTTATGGTTTAGTCTCTGGTTTAGTCTCTGGTTTAGTCTCTGGTTTATTCCCTGGTTTAGTCTCTGGTTTTGTCCTTTAGTCCTGGTGTAGTCTCAGTTTTTTCCTGTTTATGGTTTAGTCTCTGGTTTAGTCCCTGGTTTAGTCCCTGGTTTAGTCCCTGGTTTAGTCTCTGGTTTAATCCAGATTAGTCCTGGTTTAGTCTCTGGTTTAATCCAGATTAGTCCTGGTTTAATCTCTGTTTTAGTCCTGGTTTATATTTTAGTCTTGGTTTAGTCCTGGTTTTAGTCCTGGTTTAGCCCTTTAGTTTGAGTTCCGTTCCTTGTCCTTATCATAATTCAGTCATGTTTACGGCAAGTCCTGATTTTACATTTGTTTAGGCCTGGTTCAGTTCCTGGTTTATTCTCTATTTTGTGCCATTTTAGGCCTTAGTTAAGACCTTGGATAGACCAGCTTTAGACCCAGTGAAAATAAAGGAGCTTTAACTCTAAATAAAATCCTCTTGGGTTTTTTTCCGGTACTTTAAGACCTTTTGACCTGAGGGTTTGAGGTGAAATCAGGCTTGAACCAGATCAAAACGAATCCATTTTCTGTTAATTACAGTGTTGTTAGTGTTTATTTGAATATCAAGTCTTTCCTTTCCTAATTTCATAAAGCGTCTCGTCTCATTATTCTGATTATTGTCTGTATTTTTACGCCTGTGTGAACCTGGAGTCTGACTTGAGTTTGATCTAATGTGACACAACTGCAGAATTTACAATAAAAGTCATTTATGCACAACCGAACTAACCCTGTGTGAGGAAAGAACTGGCACAAAGCAGGACCTGAGCAGGACCTGAGCGGGACCTGAGCGGGACCTGAGCGGGACCTGAGCGGGACCTGAGCGGGACCTGAGCGGGACCTGAGCGGGACCTGAGCGGGACCTGAGCGGGACCAGAGCGGGACCAGAGCGGGACCAGAGCGGGACCAGAGCGGGACCAGAGCGGGACCAGAGCGGGACCAGAGCGGGACCAGAGCGGGACCAGAGCGGGACTCAACTGGGGACTGAAACAAGTCTAAAAAAATGGGTTTCTGACTAAGATCGAAGTTTATGTACATTTTAGTACCATTTGTGTCTATTTTTAAGCTATTTCATATTTTATGTTATCAACTTAATCTTCACTGGAAAAAACACATTTGACATCATTTGGAAGATTATTTCATTCCAAATCTAAAATGGGGATTTAGATTTTTGGTTTGCAGTTGAAGTCCTTTATGGACCTGTTCCAAAAATGCTTTAATCCATTTCATAGTCCTGTGTTAGCCTTGGTATAGTTCTGCCCAGGTTTAGTCCTGTCCTGGTTCAATCCGGGTTTAATCATTTTTTCCTGCTTTAGTCTCTGGTCAGGTCTTAGTTTTCGTCCAGTTTCAGTCAAATTTTAAGTAGTCCAAAGTAGTCCCCGCTTGGTCCTGCTTTGCCCCTGGTTTAGTCCTGGTTCAGTCCCTGTTTTAGACCCGTTTTAGGCCTGCTTTATCCCTTTAATCCTCTTAGAAACGGCGAGCCCTGACCTGCAGCGCCATTTTAAACCGAGATCATTACAGCGCTCGTTTTGTAAACATCTCGTCTCTTCCTATTTATTATCTGTGAGTGACTCCACTGAGCGCGCTCCACAGGTCAGCGGCTCCGCCCCCAGGTCACATGACTCCTCTCCTCGTTAGCCACGTTAGCTCGTTAGC
>NW_027315723.1:6527973-6555473 GCF_026437365.1 Eucyclogobius newberryi
TAAACCCAGGACTAAACCCAGGACTAAACCCAGGACTAAACCCAGGACTAAACCCAGGACTAAACCCAGGACTAAACCCAGGACTAAACCCAGGACTAAAAAACCCTGGACTAAACCCAGGACTAAACCCAGGACCCACACTCTAAGCAGGTTTAGACCCTGTTCCAGCTCCTGTTCCTAAATCTCTTGCCCAGTCCAATCCTTCTCTTAAATCGAGTGTTGTGGGACGTATTTTGTGCGATTCTTGTGAAATATCGAAGAGAAAAGGTCGTGTTCCCAAAGGCAAGACATATTTAACTCTGATCGAACAGGTTCACAGGACAAATCCCTGTAAGAGAAATAAATCCACTCTGAATCATAAAACAAATGAGCAGCATCAGATGAATAGTATAAAGGCCCAATATGTCCTGATTTAGACCTGGTTTAGTCCTGACTTAAGTCTAGATTGCCCCAGTTTAGGCTCCATTCACATTTGACCTGGTTCAGTCCTGATTTTTGTCCTGGTGCAGTCCCGGTTCAGTCCGGGTCCAGGCCAGGTCCAGGCCGGGTTCAGGCCGGGTTCAGGCCGGGTTCAGGCCGGGTCCAGGCCGGGTTCAGGCCGGGTTCAGGCCGGGTTCAGGCCGGGTTCAGGCCGGGTCCAGGCCGGGTCCAGGCCGGGTTCAGGCCGGGTCCAGGCCGGGTTCAGGCCGGGTTCAGTCCTGGTTCAGTCCTGTCCTGGCTCTTTTGGACAGTTATGATCACAGATTATTCTCAGAGGGAGTTTCATGGACTGAGCTCGGAGCAAGTCTGTTCTGTTATAGTGATAAATCATATTTAAAAGGTCAGACTCCTGAAAGCACACATCTGTTTGACCCTAGACCAGGACTGAGACCTGATTGGACCAGGCCAGAGCCGGACTAGGACTAAACCCGGACTAGATTTGGATTCAACCCGAGACTTGGACACGTTTCAAGTCTCATTTCTGCTCTACATTTGAGACATGTCCGTCGTCGCTGTCGTCCCGTCCGTCCTCTGCGTTGGTTCGTCCTCTGCGTTGGTTCGTCCTCTGCGTTGGTTCGTCCTCTGCGTTGGTTCGTCCTCTGCGTTGGTTCGTCCTCTGCGTTGGTTCGTCCTCTGCGTTGTTCCGTCCTCTGCGTTGTTCCGTCCTCTGCGTTGTTCCGTCCTCGGGTCCATCGTCCAGAGCTTGTGGACGTGCAGCGACGCTACTGTTCACGCCCTGACCACAGGGGGCAGTAGTGCTCACAGCTCAATGGTCTTTGTGTACAACAGCACCTGGCTAGCTCAGTGTTAGCATTGCTACTTCCGGTCTAATTCTATCTCTATGGGGTTTTCAAATTGTGGTCCGCCTCCTAGTGGTGTGTGTGGTATTTCAGCATTCCTCAGATCACATTCATTCTGGCCATTTAATCTTAACTTGAAACACTTAATTAATCTGGAAAAGCGAGATACGCGAGTGCTGCAGGGGTCTATCAGTAACGGGTTTAAAAATCAGACGCTGTTCAAGAATCCATGGAAAAGAGTCGATACAGCAAAGAGAAAGGTCTCGTATAATAATACAAATGATTTAATAGAACGGGGACGTACCAACACTACAGGTCTTCCTCAGGGCAAGCAAGGCAATAAAAAAGACCTCAGGAGGTTTAAAAGGGTAAATTACACACACAAAGATCAGAATTATATACAATTTATACAACCGACAAGCAATATATAGGAGTAGTCTGGATACTATTTATGTAAGACGGTCCAGTTCAGGCTTATTTCACACTTAACAAGTAAAAGGTGTGTAATGGAGAAAATGGGTCGGGTCATGTCATTCCGATGTTTCTATTTATTCAAATTAAAGCTTTTGTTTGATTAATTCGGTCTATTTCAGGTCTCTCTCATTTGCATTTTCAGAATGTTTGCATTTGAAGAAAATCTATTATTCTTAAAAGGGACACTATGCAATTTGTTGCGGCAATAAAAAAAAATTATAATAATCATAATTTAATTGAATTTAAGATTAAAATCCGGTGGCAGCCCTTAAAGTCGAGAACTTATTTATTAATTCGTCCCAAACTTTTTTTTATGAATTCATTCTAAACACTTTTAATTCATTCTAAACACTTTTTTATTAATTCATTCTAAATTAAATGAATTGTTTTCTACTATATTTTCCAAAACCAGTAAATGCATCATTTGTGTCATTACCATTTCCTCTTTCATTTATCATAGTTTACCAAATTCACCGAGGGCACAGGCAAAGGAAGAAGGAGCAGTTTGGCAAAGGGCCTACCTCTCATCCTGCCCTTCCTCCATGTCTCCTTCCTCTCTCCTCCTCCTCACCCCTCGCTCTCCCTCCTCCCTCCTCCCTCCTCCCTCCTCCCTCCTCCCTGTAGTCTTCTCGTTTGTCCGTTCCCGGCGCTGCTCCTGTCGTCTCTTTACAGAAAACAGATGAAGGCGTTTAGAGTTTGAAAAATGACACGTATTAAACTCGGACAAGATTCAATTATGGAACAAATCACCTGTCGGGTCTCAAAGATGGATTTGAGCCGGTCTAACACCCATCAGGATCTGAACCGGTCTAACTCGCAGACTAAAGACATTTACCTACATTTAAAGATTAGACTGGGACTCAAAGGCTTCAAGTTCCCACTGATGGTTTAATCGTGTTAAATGGGGGCGACAGTGGCTCATGTGGCGCAGCAGTTGTTGTTTTTGTTGTGTCCTTGGGCATGACATTTCCCCCTACAACTACTATTTTTACAATAACACAACTATTATTGCTACTTTTACTACTATTACATTACTACAACTGCTACTTTTAAAATGATGTATGTACCGAAAACCACACATGACTTTCTTTCTGTGTATTATTGTAGTATTTGAATATACTTTCTCTTTCAACCATGTCGTAACATTGTTCCCTCGTCAAAAACATACCTGGAGTTGTATTTTTATAACCTTTACCCAAACCCAAACCGTGTATACGAGCGTGTACTCTCCTCCTGTGAGCGTAACTAATACAAATCTTCTTTCTTGATAAGGTTAATGTAAATTGTGCACTTTCCCTGTCTCAAACTTAACTCGACTCCTTTATATAACGCGGTTCCCTCGTCCTTACCCTTCACCGACCCCATATCTCTGCTCACTTCACTGTACTTACCGGTACTTTATTGTTGGGGCCACTGAGTTCTGCAGTTGTTAACAGGAAGTCAATAGACCCGTTTCTATTATTAAACTGTTTTGAATCAATGTGGCAGTTTTGCAATGAACAAGTTGCAAAATAATGATCCACATAGATTATAGTTTGATTAAATAACCCGCAAAAACATACGTCTTCTTTTAGTTCAGAAATCGACGCCAGACTGCGCCATTACAACCGTGTGCTATGTTAGCAAGACGGGGCAAGCTAGCTTTTGTTTATTTCCTCATGGTAATTCCCTCTGCTGCCAGTAGATGGAGCGCTAACACAAGCCCTGACAGAGAGAAAGTCAAAAGTGTGGTTTTCAGTACATACATAATTTTAGAAGTAGCAGTTATAGCAATGTAATAGTAGTGAAAGTAGCAATAATAGTTGTGTTATAGTAAAAATAGCAGTTGTAGTAGTAGTAGTAGCAGTAAAAGTTGTAGTAATAGTAAGGTCCATTCTCAATTCTCAGTTTTACCCCTTCCTTTTAGCCTGAAAGCAGCCTTTGGAAATGAGGCCGCCCTCATTTGTTTTTCCACTTACAACAGTCTTAGAGATATGTGGTGTTGAATGAATAAACCTATATTAGTAACGAGCTGGCCCCTGTCCATGGTGTACCCCGCCTAAGGCCCAAAGTCATTGGGACAGGCTCGAGTCACCCGCGACAGAAAATTAATGAATGAATAAACCTTTATGATATGATGGTGATTGCTCTATTGATTAGTAAACAATGCTTGTGAACTTCAGCAGACTGAGGCTGTTTAAAAAATAGGCTTAAGAATGTGTACATCTTGTGTAGCCTGTGCTCAGTCAGTTTGGTCAGACAATAGTGCAAAATGAGTAGTGCATGGACAATGGATAAGTTGTTGACGCGCTTCTTAAAGTGACTGGTAGTGTTCAACGGGAAAGAAACTGTTCTCGTGGAGAGGTTCTGCTCCAAATGGACCAGAGGAGTGGTTCAAATAGTCCATGTCCAGGGGGAAAGGGTCAGCGGTCTCTGGGGATTAGCTCACAAGTCCCGTACAGTGGAGCATTAACGTTTGTGAACTGCAGCAGAACATGTGGACTGAGGCGTGTGCTGTGGTGAAAGCAGCTGGAGAGATGCTCATGCAAAACATGCAAATACAACACAGTTTGCAGTGGCACACGGCAATTAAAAAGTGATTAGGCTGAGCAAATTAATATGTCTGTTTGCCTTAACCCGACCGACCCGGTATAAAACCAGCCGACTCAAACACGAATATCAGCATTTCGTTAAAAAAAACGTAAAATTATTTTATTTTTCAAGTAATTTGCCGACTCACCGACCCAGTATTTCCCTAAGCGCAATGTTGCTTGATTTTTAAGCGTTAACTTAACTTTCATCCCAGGGGACAAATAACGCATTGCGCAATGCAAGTGTGTGCTCAATTACCGCCCTCCATATGCGTCTGTAACAAAACAGACAATGCATGAAAGAACCTATATTGCTTTAAAACTGTTGACTTCTCTCTGTCAGCGCCACTGTCCTGGCCAGCTTTCATGTCGCTCTGTATCATGGTGCGGCTTGATTTTAAATTTGCCTCGCGCATTGCAATCTGGGATTGAAACGCGCCCAGCAGCGTCATCACAACAAACATGGCGGCGCCCATGTCCCCCGTATGTTCCCCCCGCTCGCCTTCGATACCAAAATAAAGGATAACGACGTACAAAAGGTCGATTGAAATATCTTAAAATCGGGAGATTTAGTCTCCTGATCGGGTTGATCAAGACGTTTTCCGTCATTGACTGTTGAAGCCTGACCCCTGGACAGTTGAAGCCCGACCCCTGGACTGTTGAAGCCTGACCCCTGGACAGTTGAAGCCCGACCCCTGGACTGTTGAAGCCCGACCCCTGGACTGTTGAAGCCCGACCCCTGGACTGTTGAAGCCCGACCCCTGGACTGTTGAAGCCTGACCCCTGGACAGTTGAAGCCCGACCCCTGGACTGTTGAAGCCTGACCCCTGGACAGTTGAAGCCCGACCCCTGGACTGTTGAAGCCCGACCCCTGGACTGTTGAAGCCCGACCCCTGGACTGTTGAAGCCCGACCCCTGGACTGTTGAAGCCCGACCCCTGGACTGTTGAAGCCCGACCCCTGGACTGTTGAAGCCCGACCCCTGGACTGTTGAAGCCTGACCCCTGGACTGTTGAAGCCTGACCCCTGGACTTGACCCCTGGACTGTTGAAGCCCGACCCCTGGACTGTTGAAGCCTGACCCCTGGCGGTCACTCCGAGTCAAAAAATGGCAAAATTTGACTTCAAAGTTAAAAAAATAAGAATTTGCCTACCGACCGACCCACTTGAAAAATGTTGGGTCGGGTTACAGCAAACAGACAATTTATTTGGGGCAGCCTTACCGGTATTGATTTATTTTTGTGTATTTCTGTGTATTTTACTGCAACTCTTCCTGCCTCTTGGTCTGAAATGTGCATCTGAATTGGCTCTGTTAGAAGGGGCGTGCAGCCTTTGCCTTGGCTCCACCCCTCGCTTTAGCTCCACCCCTCGCTTTAGCTCCACCCCTCACTGCTAAAGAGAAACGAGACACACCTTCATCTCTGGTGAACGTGCACAATGAGGCGAAGGACTACGCCGTAGGATTGAGACTGGGCCTAAAAGCAGTAGCAGTAGTAGTAGTAGTAGTAGTAGTTGTTTTAAGCAGTACTCCTCAATAGTCTTTGTGTGACTCTTGAGCGAGGCGTTACCGACCCTCGAGCATCGTCTCATCATCATCACCGCGGCGACATCAGCCCGACTGCATCACCACGGCGACCTTCTTCTCCATCGTCTCGCTAACGGGAGCTGTCCGTCGCTGAGACACATAAAAGAGAGATTAACCGGGACAAATTCTCCTTTCATTCACACCAGGATATATGACAAAATGTGAACAAATTGAAATATATAAAGCATAAGAAACATAAGAAGTGATGTTTGTTTTAAGAGTAAAAATTATTAAAAGGATAAAAGGGCTCTTCTTGTGCTTATACAAATACAACACACATATACTCTTCTATATACTTCTCTTTGACTCCTGTCTCCTTCTCTCCTTGCCTCCTTACTTCTTTCTCTTTTCCTCCTCTCCTTGCTCCCTCCTGTGACTCCTCTGACCTACCTTTGTCTCTAATGAAGTGTTAAAGCAGAAAAGTCACTCACTCAGGTTAATTTGACCTGGTTTCTTCTGTAACTAAGGCTACGTTCACACTTCAGGGTATGAGGCCCAATTCAGATTTTTTTTTAATGTGGTCGTTCACATTACAAAGAAAATGCGACTGCCGTTTGTGTCGTGTGTGAACGGAATGCAGCTCGATGTGTCCCGCATTCACACTTAGAGCCTTGTTTTTATTAAAGTTAAAAAAGGTGCGTTTACCGTCCACTCCTTATCTTCATGTCCTTATTATCTTTATATTTCGCACAAAGGCTTTTTAATTCCACTGTCATTGCAGCCAAGAGCGCTTAATCCCTCGCTCGGCCAAATCCTTCACAATCTCCTCGGATATCGCCCGATTATGGGACAAACCCTCTATTTTCGCCCTGTAAATGGATGAGTTCACAAACGTCTCCACTTTGACTCAGAATTGTGACGTTTATCCCGTAAATGTTGGTTATCTGTGACATTCAGGTCGGATCTGGGGATGTGAGCGTTCGGACTAAAGTCACATTCTAAAAGTACAGAATATGGGCCTGAAAAACAAAAATCCAAACTGACCTGCAGTGTGAGCGATGCCGAAGACACAAGTTATTCTCACTAAACATGACACAATTGACTGACTTTTTAAATATTGAAAACAGTTTTGTCTCCAGTGTTTTCAAGTGTTTTTCTGGATGGTTGTTTCATTGTTTGAACGTTTCTTCTTGTGTTTCAGGGGATGTTGATGAAGAGGAGCGGCAAAACTCTGAACAAAGAATGGAAGAAGAAATATGTGACTCTGTGTGACAACGGCCTTCTCACCTACCACCCAAGTTTACACGTGAGAACTTTGAATTTTTATACAGTACCATGCCATGCCATGCCATACAATACCATACCATACCATACCATACCATGCCATACTTCTATAATACAATACAATACAATACTTCTATAATACAATACAATACAATACAATACTTCTATAATACAATACAATACAATACAATACTTCTATAATACAATACAATACAATACTTCTATAATACAATACAAAACAATACAATACTTCTATAATACAATACAATACAATACTTCTATAATACAATACAATACAATACAATACTTCTATAATACAATACAATACAATACTTCTATAATACAATACAATACAATACAATACTTCTATAATACAATACAATACAATACAATACTTCTATAATACAATACAATACAATACTTCTATAATACAGTACAAAACAATACTTCTATAATACAATACAATACAATACTTCTATAATACAATACAAAACAACTATAATACAATACAATACAATACAATACTTCTATAATACAATACAATACTTCTATAATACAATACAATACTTCTATAATACAATACAATACAATACTTCTATAATACAATACAATACAATACTTCTATAATACAATACAATACTTCTATAATACAATACAATACTTCTATAATACAGTACAAAACAATACTTCTATAATACAATACAATACAATACTTCTATAATACAATACAAAACAACTATAATACAATACAATACAATACAATACTTCTATAATACAATACAATACTTCTATAATACAATACAATACTTCTATAATACAATACAATACTTCTATAATACAATACAATACTTCTATAATACAATACAATACAATACTTCTATAATACAATACAATACAATACTTCTATAATACAATACAATACAATACTTCTATAATACAATACAAAACAACTATAATACAATACAATACAATACAATACAATACTTCTATAATACAATACAATACAATACAATACTTCTATAATACAATACAATACAATACTTCTATAATACAATACAATACTTCTATAATACAATACAATACAATACAATACTTCTATAATACAATACAATACAATACTTCTATAATACAATACAATACAATACTTCTATAATACAATACAATACAATACTTCTATAATACAATACAATACAATACTTCTATAATACAATACAATACAATACTTCTATAATACAATACAATACTTCTATAATACAATACAATACTTCTATAATACAATACAATACAATACAATACTTCTATAATACAATACAATACAATACAATACTTCTATAATACAATACAATACAATACTTCTATAATACAATACAATACAATACAATACTTCTATAATACAATACAATACAATACTTCTATAATACAATACAATACAATACTTCTATAATACAATACAATACTTCTATAATACAATACAATACAATACTTCTATAATACAATACAATACTTCTATAATACAATACAATACAATACTTCTATAATACAATACAATACAATACAATACTTCTATAATACAATACTTCTATAATACAATACAATACAATACTTCTATAATACAATACATTACAATACTTCTATAATACAATACAATACTTCTATAATACAATACAATACAATACTTCTATAATACAATACATTACAATACTTCTATAATACAATACAATACAATACTTATATAATACAATACAATACAATACTTCTATAATACAATACAATACTTCTATAATACAATACAAAACAACTATAATACAATACAATACAATACAATACTTCTATAATACCATACCATACAATACTTCTATAATACAAAACAATTCTTCTATAATACAATACAATACAATACTTCTATAATACAATACAATGCAATACTTCTATAATACAATACAATACAATACTTCTATAATACAATACAATACAATACTTCTATAATACAATACAATACTTCTATAATACAATACAATACTTCTATAATACAATACAAAACAATACTTCTATAATACAATACAATACTTCTATAATACAATACAATACAATACTTCTATAATACAATACAATACAATACTTCTATAATACAATACAATACAATACTTCTATAATACAATACAATACAATACTTCTATAATACAATACAATACAATACTTCTATAATACAATACAATACAATACTTCTATAATACAATACAATACTTCTATAATACAATACAAAACAATACTTCTATAATACAATACAATACAATACTTCTATAATACAATACAATACAATACAATACTTCTATAATACAATACAAAACAATACTTCTATAATACAATACAAAACAATACTTCTACAATACAATACTTCTATAATACAATACAATACTTCTATAATACAATACAATACAATACTTCTATAATACAATACAATACAATACAATACTTCTATAATACAATACAATACAAAACTTCTATAATACAATACAATACTTCTATAATACAATACAATACAATACCTCTATAATACAATACAATACAATACTTCTATAATACAAAACTCTGCAATTTATAATGCACTAATCTCGATACGCGTATTGCCTGTTACGATATATTTCTGTATCGATATTTTGCGTACAGTCATATATTCCACACAACTTTACATGTAAGAGCTCTAAATATTGTCATTTATCTAATATCTACCACACAAGTTTACACCTAAGAACTATGAATACTTACATAAATATAACGTGTATCAGCCAAGTTTTTAGCTTTTATTCATACAAAGCTGTTCTGTAGTTACTTGAAGGATAAATAATAGTTACAAACCCCAATTGGATCAATGCTGTTATTGGTTAATGTGTTTAAAGGAAATAAATGCTATTTGAAGGCTCAGCACAGGTATTGGTTGGAATTGAGTTGGAAAAAGCTGGATTTAGCCTCCCTGAGCTGGTTCGGTTGTTTTATACTGATCACAGACGGAACACAGTGATTATGTTCAAAGTCAATAGAATAATCCACGTCCCAAATAACTGAGACCATTTCCTCAAGTATTTTTCATCAAATCATTTTTAATGTTTAAACCCTCGTCTTTTTCCACTTTGATTTAAGAGGTAAACCTTTTAAAACGATTGTGTTATTGTTAAAATGCCTCTGACAGGTTGGACTTAATGCAATTAAGATATTAAGAATTTTGCTAAATTAAAAAAAATATATATATCACATCACATAATTGCACTTCTTTCCCCCTCACTGCTTTTCTCTCGGTCTGAATCTACTTCCACTCATTCTGGGGCCTTTTTGCTCCATATTTGCTTTATCTAGTCTGATATCTTAGTTTTATTATTTTTGGAAATTGTTTATATTTGTTGTATATTATGTTATTTCCTTGTTTCTTCGTCGTTTTCCTGTGTCAAATTATTTTCCTTCTTGTGCCTGTCTGACGCCGCATTTGACCGTATTAGGACAAATATTAAGAATTTTGCTAAATAAAAAACAACAACATGATATCACAGAACTGCACATTTTTAAGGGTTTATAATTCCACTTCCTGTTTGTAATTGATGATATCTCACTAGGAAATTACCCAGCAAACACTGGGCAAAAACTCATCTAATGTCACAATGTTTTGACAAATAATAATATGAGAACCTTTATATTGTTGAATAACTGATTAGAGAGTCAAAAAAGTAGTTTCTTTGTGTAAATTATGCTTAAACTTTGGCTGGAATTAGTATCCCTGGTGTGATGTCACTTCCTGTCATGTTCTACATATTTTTTCAACGTTCTGTCCACAAATACCTTCTTGATTGGTGTAAAACGATAATTTATATGTATAATAGGTATAAATAGACGGAACAAAATGTCAACGTATGTATATCAATGCACTTTTAAGGCCCAAAGTCACAAGCGGTAGAAAATGAATGAATGAGTTTCAGTTTTTCAATATAAAATACAAGATTTATTTTAAAACACTAAGTTTGTCAAGTTACAACAATCCAATCGAAATCACAATTTGAACTGTTGCAATTGGAGAAGAATTAGCAGCGTTTATGCCACAGTGTGAGTTTGAATCCTGGCTCGGACTATTTACTGCATGTCCTCCCTTCTCTCATCCCCATTCCATGCTGTCCTGTCTAAAACAAAATCATAAAAAAATAAAAAGAAGATTGTGTTGATTTTTCCCCCAACATCTGCTAAATGATATTATTGACTGCAAAAGAGTGGATTATTTATATATATATATATATATATATATATATATATATATATATATATATATATATTTATTTATTTGATATGGACGAACCAGATGCAATGTTTTTTAAGTGTTATAGCAAAATAAGCAAATTTTCAACACCTGTCCATAAGAGACTTTTAGAAGACAAGATTAACACTTAAATAGAAGAAAACAAGTGTACAAAGTGACAGTTCTGCAGTGTTTGGTTTCATTTTACACTCTAGTCACTGTTAGTTTGATACTTGAACAACAGCAACACATTTTAGCTCATTTAATGCTCGTTTAATTGTCGATATCGCTCTCAGTTTTCCCATACAGTCTGGATTATGGAGAGAGCTGACGATTGGCACTCTTTTAAGTCTTAATTATGTTTCTGAAAAACAAATTAGGAAAATATAAATGATGATGCAAATACGTTCTGAATGATTTGCGTGGTAATTATTGCGAACACGTGCTGGCTCTGATGACCAGTGCCGTTTGGATTGGACTCGCCTCTCGCTCTCTCCTTGTGCATATTGTCATGTGGAATTATAAAGGGAATTTGATGATAATTATTTCTGTAGCCTTGTCTCCTGCTGTTAGCACAAGCGCACAGACGCACACGGGCGTTTATCATAATTGCTCTGAAATCCCTGTCTCATTTACAACATATTAATATTTACAGAAACGTGATTTAACTCAAACAGATTTCAGTCATTTTTACACTCTTAACCAGCTATTAATCCTGTTCCTAATGATTCCTTGTTTTTATTTTGTTTTATGTTGTCTACATATTTTCTTGTTTCATATGATTTACTTCTGTCCCTTTGTTTTGCCTCTTTTTTTTCTTTGTATTTTGACCATTTTCTTGTCTCTTCATTGTTTTGCCTGTTTTTTGTTGTTGTATTTTGCCCATTTTCTTGTCTCTTCATTGTTTTGCCTGTTTTTTTTGGTTGGATTTTGCCCATTTTCTTGTCTCTTCATTGTTTTGCCTGTTTTTTGTTGTTGTATTTTGCCCATTTTCTTGTCTCTTCATTGTTTTGCCTGTTTTTTGTTGTTGTATTTTGCCCATTTTCTTGTCTCTTCATTGTTTTCCTGTCCACCTGACCCTGGCCGTCTTTGTGTCTTTCAGCTTAATAGTTTTAGCCCATTATCATTTCTGATGTGAGTTTTAATTAGAATTTGATAGGTTTAAATCTGATCCCATTTCTGGTCTTTTTTCCTCTTTTCTGAACCTTAAACTTTCTTTTGCGCCTGTCAGCTCAGTATTTCTGCCCTTTTTATTCAGAATTTCTTTAACTGTAATTTGTCTATATTTAATCCCATTTCCTTGTCGTTGCATTGTTATTCCTTTTTGTGCCTGTCTTTGTGCTTCTTTTCCTGTCTCATTATATTGTTTTATTGCTGTAAATTGTTCTTCTTGTCTCCTCATTGCTTTTCTCTCGGTCTAAATCTACTTATTCTGGGGCCTTTTTGCTCCATATTTGCTTTATCTAGGCTGATATCTTAGTTTTATTATTTCTTTTTATATATCATTTTATTGTCCTTTCATTGTTTACCCTTTTTATGGCCCTGCTCATGCTCGTGCCTGTCTATCTGCCCATTTTCTTGCCTTCATTATACAGTAAATGTGTACATTGTTAGTATACATTTTTATATATTTAATTTGCAAACACAAGTAAATGCCTCATGAAAGAATTGTCAAAGGTTTTGCGTTTACTCTTTGTTCAGCAGTGTTTTCAAAAGCCAAATGTATTTTAATGCTTTTAATAAAAGTGTTATTCCATCCCTTTTTGAGCAAATCTCCATAACAACACCATAATTAATAATGAAGAGACGATGCTATGAAAAAGATGCTATTTGCAAAGGAACTCTTCATTTGTTCATCATCTAAACCTCCTTCTCTTTCTGACTGTTGCCTATTCTGACCTTTTAATTTGTCTAATTATCATGCATGTTTTTTTTTTTTATGTATTTGTACATAGCATTTGTTTTGCCTATCCGACCTTGTGCCTGTCTGTCCCCAGTTTTTTCACCCATTTCCTTGTCTGCTCTTTTGGCCCCGGGGCCCGTCCTGTCTCTTTGTTTGCTCGCACTAATCACATAAAGTCAATCAGACACGCTTGTTAGCCTCGACGCTCGCACACCGTGCCGCTAATTAAGAGGAAGCTCAGAGGAGTAAACAGGAGCAAGGGACAGGATGGGGGACGAGAGCGAGGGACAGGCCGGGGACGGGAGCGAGGGACGGGAGCGAGGGAGCGACGGGAGCGAGCGACGGGAGCGAGCGAGCGACGGGAGCGAGCGACGGGAGCGAGCGAGCGACGGGAGCGAGCGAGCGACGGGAGCGAGCGAGCGACGGGAGCGAGCGAGCGACGGGAGCGAGCGACGGGAGCGAGCGAGCGACGGGAGCGAGCGACGGGAGCGAGCGAGCGACGGGAGCGAGCGAGCGACGGGAGCGAGCGACGGGAGCGAGCGAGCGACGGGAGCGAGCGACGGGAGCGAGCGAGGGACGGGAGCGAGCGAGGGACGGGAGCGAGCGAGGGACGGGAGCGAGAGACAGGACAGGGGGCGAGTGCGAGTCACGGAGTGAGGGACAGGCCGGGGGACGGGAACGAGGGACAGGACGGGGGGCGAGAGCGAGGGACGGGACGATCCGGTTGGCCTTGACAATGACTAAATAAAGGATGACATATAAGTAATTAGGGATCACGTTCAAGTTCAACCTTAGGACAAACTAAAGGACACTGCACAGTGTCCTCTGCGCAGTGTCCTCTGCGCAGTGTCCTCTGCACAGTGTCCTCTGCACAGTGTCCTCTGCACAGTGTCCTCTGCACAGTGTGATCACTGACTGGGGAAAATCTTGAGTCATAGCTCATAATCTTGGTCAGTTTGTGGCTCTCACAGTGAGACAAAGAACACACTTGGGGACTTCATAGGACCAAAGACGAGCTGCGATATCAAACATGTCTGATATTTTGGGATCTTAGTGATTCTTCCACTTCCTGCGTCTACGATCCCTCCGTCAACTCAAACTCAAGCACTCCCCAAAGTAAGAGCAGAAGATTTTTACCGTGATATTTGCTCAGACAAGCTTTGGTCGTAGCCAGGACTGATCATGTGACCCATCGCTTATGTCTTATCTCTTTAAAGTCTCTCGTCTTGTTGTGTGACATCAACAAACTGTATGAGCAGAAAAAGGAAAAGTCATGCAGTTGACACAGGCTCAGTTTTTAGAAAAGCACTTTTTGGCCCTGATTTACTTCTGGTGTGACCAGACTTTGAATCCTTGTGAGTGATCGTCAATCTGCTGCTCCTCGTGTGGTGTCATTACAATAATGAAGACACTGCACAACTTTGGAAACAGAATTGACTAATTATGAGGGGGAAAAGTTGGGTGTCCCAGTTTTAACTGGATTTGGACCGATTGTACAGAAGGATTTGTTTATACCTCATACTAAACCTGAATTCGAAACAGAACATATTTTTCTTATTCACCAGCAGTTTCTCTCTTTAAAAATATCACAAATATTGACTTCTTCTGTCACATACGCATGTCCTAACACTCCTAACCTCGGTCCCTTGTGTTATTAATATGTGCCCTTTAAAAACACATTTACTCTTTATCCTCCTGTTTGTCTTTTTATCATTTCTAATCGATCACGTTTCTGTCCTCGTCAGCGTTTCCTGTGCTGTTCCTCGTTCATAAAACCATATTTTGACTTTTACACACTCGCGCTGATGTGATGTGTTTTTAAGTGACCCGCCCCTTCCCATTATTGATGCTCGATGAACTCAACACAAAGTCATTTGTACATTTTATTTAAGCATAAATCTAAAAGTCCACAGCAGAAAACACTGTCTATCCTTCAGTAAATGTCAGACGCAGCAGTTATTTTATAAATCAGTTAAAAAGATATAATGGCTTGAAATCATGATTCACTTTAAACTCACCATACAATCATATAACACATAACACATAACACATAACACATAGCACATAACACATAACACATAACACATAACACATAACACATAGCACATAGCACATAGCACATAACACATAACACATAACACATAACGCATAGCGCATAGCGCATAGCGCATAGCGCATAACGCATAACGCATAACGCATAACGCATAACGCATAACGCATAACGCATAACGCATAGCGCATAGCGCATAGCGCATAGCGCATAGCGCGCTGTGTGCGCGCACAGCGCATAGCGCATAGCGCACAGCGCACAGTGCGCTGTGTGCGCACACAGCGCTGTGCGCTCAGCGCACACAGCGCACACACAGCACACAAGATAATCCTATAACATATAGCATATAACTAACCAAACAAGGAGCTACATGAGTCATCTGAAATGTATAACATGAGTTAGTTAATGTTGGTCCAGAGTTGGTCAGAATAGATCCCTAATAAGATAAAAATTTCAAAAGTAATACTAATATTCAAAAGTGAGAATAAACGCACTAAACTACCTCCATTTTCTGAAACTTTAAACTCTTTAAAACTTATGTCGGGGGAAGTATCCTGACAAGATAACCTGAAGATAAGAAACAGGAGATAACCTTTATTTGTCCCACGATGGGGAAATTCCATTGTTGCAACACAGAGTAGGTACAGAATTATAGTAATAAAACACAGATATTTATTTTTTTAAAAAACACTCTTGTAGAAAAACTCTTAAAGGTTGAATGAACGATTTTTTTGGCCCAAATCTGAGTCTTATTTCCTCGTGGTGTGGACGGCCGATTAGTCCTGCCACGTATCAATCATAAAACGCACCTACCGCTCACCTGCAGCCGCGTGTGGCTCGTCCCCACGAGCAGAACGTGTCTAAGCGCATTGATCTATCATAATATAGTTCCCTCAGTGTACGGGACAAAATGAAGACGGAGAAAGACAGTTCGAGCTGACTCAGAAGAAGACGGAAATCTACGGAAGACGAGAGATGTGATGTGATCCATTGCGCTAATAAACAAACGCACGTGTGTGTTGTATCAGTCCACACGGGGCAGTGCGCATGAGTTCTCAAATCGCCGAAAAATCGTCCATCGCGCCTTTATTATAATATTATATAATAATAATAATAATAATAATAATAATAATAATAATAATAATAATAATAATAATAATAATAATAATAATCTTATTTAGTGCTGTTATATGGACAGAGAATATTGCACCAGGATAATTGACATTATGTCACAGTATTGCACATGAGTATGACAGTATTGCAAGGACTATATGGTTTTAAACCATGGGTGGGCAATTATTTTCCTCCGAGGGCCGTATTTCAATCCAGGCAAGTAGCGGAGGCCGGCCCGCCATCATTGGTGTGAAAAACAAAATCAACAAAAGTAAACATCAAATAAAATATCACTTTTCTGTCAAATATAGGCTATTTTAATCTATTATTTAATTCCTTCCGCGTCATGTTTATTAAGGATACAAGTGCAGACAGATACCTAAGGGCAGAACTATTTATTATTATTATTATTTTTAAATATTACTTGGCATGTTTGGCGGGCCGGATCATAAAGACAAATGGGCCACATGTGGCCCGCGGGCCGCAGTTTGCCCTCCCCTGCTGTAGAGTACACTATATATTTACTATGTATTTGATAGTAAAACGTATACTATTTGCAGACATCAGATTTTGTAGTAATAATTATAATGAGCTTATGAACTGCAATTGAAAATAAAGTACTTGGATACAAACAAATGAATGCTAAATCTAAAACTAAAACATCTTAATCTTAACTCGGTGTCACCCCGAACCTCTGTACATTATAACATTAACTATTATTTGTCTTTATATATATTTAAGCCATATTCCAGAGCGTTTATTGGTTTTAGCCGGTGTGTTCAGACGATGTCTCTGTTGCGTCTCTGGAAAATCCTCATCTCATTTTCCGCCAAATGGAATCATCATTAACGAGTCCCGGCGGACGCTCCCACACGACATGTTTAGGGTTTACGCTCCGGGAGAATTAAATATCAGAGCCAAAATATCACCGCAGAGCAAACAATTAACGGCTTCCTTAGGGGGAAATGTAATGTAAATGTCTCCTTCAAATATCACACAAAACGTTAAAATGAAAATAACCACAAAATTCAGGAATGTATTATACTCTTTTTGCAGCTTTTTGATCATTGTCTTGTTCATTATAAGATAGGATTATTATATCAAATTAAATGTTACTTATTGATGATGTATGAACCTTTTATGTTCAATTATCTCAAGCTAAATGATATTACAGAAATAATGTCAGGTGAGGAGACGTTACAGTTTTCTCTCTCAACATAAGGATCGTCCAGTCTGCGCCTAAAGATCTTTTATAGTTTCATTTAATCAACAAAGATTTATAAGGGACATTGTCATTTCAAAGACATTTTGTTTCCTCAAAATGCATTTTCCGCCCAAAGATCTGAAGAATCGTTTTCTTTTTTCAGATTTGCTCCGAATGTGTAATTTTTATAGATAAAATGCCTTATTTGCCTATGAAAACATTACATGATTACATTTTTTCTTAAATGTATGTAAGTAAAATTATTTGTTTCTCCTATTCACCTGCAGTGTTTATTTCCCTTAGCACCATTATAAGCATGAAACCAGCCAGAAGTTTCCAGTAAACAATTGTTCATAATTGAATCGCAGCAGCAATTTTTACCCAGTTACATTCACATTATTTTATTTTTCATTTTTTCCCACCCTGTAAAAAATCTGTCAAATTCTCCACAATTGGAGGTTTGACTGTTTTCCGCAGAAGATCCAACAAATGATATGATCTTTTCAATTATCCCAAAGGAAAATCCCCCAAAATGTCACCTGATAATTCATAATATCCATTATCAGCCCTTTAACGTCCTGTATCACCTGCCCTCATCTCCATTCAACATTCTAGACCTTTTAGAACGTTGTACTTTGTCAGGTGAAACCTGTGTAATCTGTTGGGATAAATGACGGTAACTCGTTCACCTCACACAGAGACATTAACCATAATTAGTGTCTATGTTTTGGCTCTCGTCTGTAATTATCCAAACGAGCTGATGCCGCCGCGTCCCCGGGGACTTGTTAGGTGCCATGTTTGGCCCCGCGGTCGGCCCAGTTTGGCTGACGCCGCCGTGGCCGTTTACCAAAGCAGAGGCCAAAGCGCTCACTCAGACTGGAGAGCTCCATCTGATACCATCATTAGTGAGGAGAAGGAGGTGTTTGAACTGGTAACCCCGCCGTGTGAGGGCTGCTCTTTTCGCGTCAGAGAGGGCACACCAGATGCCCCGTCTCCAGCCCTGGGGATGGGAACCGAGAACCAAATCCGTCAGAATTGTACGTCTCCTCCTTTAACGATTCCGCTTATCGATGTCACTTTGGGGGCGCCGCGTCTTCGAACGTGGCTTCAGCCTCATCCCGCGCAGCGCTTTTGAACGTTCTCCTTCACCACAAGAAGAAATGTCTCTGCTCTCATGAAGCCTGCGCGTCCTATCAAGTACGAGAGGATGTGTGACGCTCTTACGCATGCGGCAAAAGAGCGCTGTCCTCATGCTGTTCTGTGTTTTTGTGATGAATTGAAATACTTTTATGACCAACCACATCTCATTTGTTCCCAATGAATACAAAAAAATGCGTTCAAATTATAGTGTTTTATATAGTATTTAAGTAAACGATAATAATAAAAAGCCTTTTGGAGGAGGTGGTCAGTAAATCTATGTTTCCTTTCCACGTTAATCATTTCAAGTATCATTTGTTCCACTCAAATCCATTTTAATCCTGTATTCTGCGTCTGAAATGTAAATATTATGCAAAATCCTCTTTTTAAATGCTCCGTAAGGCGCCGCTAACAGCCTGAGTCGTGTCCCTGAGGATCTGCGACAGAAGGACAAACATTAGCACTTCAAAATAAAGTGCTTAACACTCGAGAATAAAGGAGCGGCCTCTTCAGAATAAGAGCGCGTGTCCACGGGGGGTCCGGGGCGCTGTACGTCTCTGCTCTGAGGGGTTAGAAAGAAAAACACCGGATCAAAGACGGTTTAATACACTGGAGAGGAGCTTCAGGAACAAGAGGAAAGTGTGTGGAGGAGAGGGGGAGCGAGGAGGAGCGAGGAGGAGAGGGGGAGCGAGGAGGAGAGGGGGAGCGAGGAGGAGTGAGGAGGAGAGGGGGGGAGAGGGGGAGCGAGGAGGAGAGGGGGAGCGAGGAAGCGAGGAGGAGAGGGGGAGCGAGGAGGAGAGGGGGAGCGAGGAGGAGAGGGGGAGCGAGGAGGAGAGGGGGAGCGAGGAGGAGAGGGGGAGCGAGGAGGAGAGGGGGAGCGAGGAGGAGAGGGGGAGCGAGGAGGAGAGGGAGCGAGGAGGAGAGGGAGCGAGGAGGAGAGGGGGAGCGAGGAGGAGAGGGGGAGCGAGGAGGAGAGGGGGAGCGAGGAGGAGAGGGGGAGCGAGGAGGAGAGGGGGAGAGGGGGAGCGAGGAGGAGAGGGGGAGCGAGGAGGAGAGGAGGAGAGGGGGAGCGAGGAGGAGAGGGGGAGCGAGGAGGAGAGGGGGAGCGAGGAGGAGAGGGGGAGCGAGGAGGAGAGGGAGCGAGGAGGAGGAGGAGAGGGGGAGCGAGGAGAAGGGGAGCGAGGAGGAGAGGGGGAGCGAGGAGGAGAGGGGGAGCGAGGGGGAGCGAGGAGGAGAGGGGGAGCGAGGAGGAGAGGGGGAGCGAGGAAGCGAGGAGGAGAGGGGGAGCGAGGAGGAGAGGGGGAGCGAGGAGGGAGGGATCGGGGGAGTGGAAAAGGTTCACAGCAGGAGGTGGATGTGAGAGGGCCATTATCTACAACAGAAGATCCACGGGACGTTCCGGAAAAGAGGAACAGGAGGAGAATATTACTGCACAGTCAGACCAATAAGAGCTCAAACATGTGTGGCGAGACCCTGCAGGTGAACAGGACACAAGCTTACATTTGGTGAAATCATTTTGAAACGTCCTCTGTAGTTTATTCACCTGAATCTAAAAATAATGGATGGATCCAGATTATAGTATGAGACACAATAAATGGAGAGGGGATTTTGGATTTGATTTGATATTTGCGTGAACTAGAGCTCTTTGAACAATTGCAGTAAAGTTCAAATATAGCCAAATTTGAAATGAATCCTATTAATGATACTCACACACACACGCGCATGCACCACGCACACACACCACACACACAAACACACACGTACACACACACACGTACACGCGCATGCACCACACCGCACGTACATACACACACACACACACCGCACACACACCATACACCACACACCACACACACAAACACACACGTACACACGCATGCACCACACCGCACGTACACCATACACCACACACACACCACACCACACACACACACACACACACACACCACACCCTACACACACACACACACACACACACCACACCGTACACACACACACACACACGCACACGCATGCACGCACGCACACACACCACACACCATACCATACACACACACACACCACACCGTACACACACACACCACACACACACACCACACACACACACCACACCGTACACACACACACACCACACCGTACACACACACACACACACACACACACACGCACACGCACACGCACACGCACACGCACACGCACACGCACACGCACACGCACACACACCGCACGCACGCACACACACACCATACACCACACACCACACACACCACACCGTACACACCACACACACACACACACACACACACATAGTTGCAGCCCTAATTCATATGTTTTATTATTATAATTAACTCCATCATTCTATGTTCTGTTCTTTCTCAGGATTACATGCAGAACGTTCACGGTAAAGAGATCGACCTGCTCAGGACCACAGTGAAGGTTCCAGGTAAACGGCCTCCGCGAGCTGTGTCTACGTGCGCCGTCGCCAAGAGCAACGGACTCAACAAGGAGCTCAGCAGCCTGCACATAAGTACAGGTACTACTGATACTTATACTGATACTACAAGAGATGTAGTACTCCAGTAACTTTGCGACTCTTAACCCAAGTTGAACCTAAACCACGTAACAACTGGTCCGTGTCTCTTGCCTTTTATTAGTGAAATATGAGCAACTGACATAACACTTAATTTCTTCATAAATAATATCTAAATACAGGACGATATTTCTGCTTTATTCTCAGCTTTTCTGCATTTATTTCCATTCTCTGCACCTCTAAGCTTCATGTCTGGTTGTGTAAAGCATTGGATGATGATAGATGTGTCGATATGTGTTGCTGACGTGTGCTAGTTTTGTGCCTAAGCATGTCAGCACAACATGTACGTTATCATCACTGAAAATTGCAGCCTTTGATCAATCAGCTCAATAACGTTTGTATCTGCTTTTTGCCGTCTTCTTTTCACCCGAGTCTGCTTTGTCTTTTCCAATCTTCCTGCTGCGGTGTGTAGCTCCTCCTGAAGCCGAAGAGAGCTGAGCCACTTTGTAATCTAGTACCACTCGCGGCCCACTTTGGATCGCTTAAATGAGCTTCTACCGTTCACTTGAGACCGTGGAGCTCCGTTTGGACTCCAAAGTGAACCAGTGGAAACATGGCTATAATGTCTCTTGGGAGTTGAGTTGTGAGTTTCTGAGGCCGGTGACTCATGACTCGACTTGATTTCAGATGAGAGGACTCAGACTTGGACTTAAGTAGATACAGCTCCTTGAACTGCAGACTTGTGTAGATTTTAAAAGGAGTTTAAAGCTGCAAGAATTCATAAAGAGGCCACAGTGAGAAACATAATAGTAAATCTTCTATGGACTGAACTGAACGCCAGCTTAAGAATCCACACTTACTGCTACATGTCTAAACCCGGTCTAAAACGGGACCAAACAATGTCGTGACCTGGTCAAAACCCAGAATTGTTCATGATTCTTCATATTTGTATATTTGTAATTGACATGAGCTTCTTTGTCCCGCGGCGTCAGCGATTACGTTCCGATTAAAGCGCATTAAAACTGGGCTGTGATCCAGGACCTCACGGAGCGCGCTCAGTCAGCCGTGCTACTATAATGACATCATGAATATTAAACGAAGGAGAAGCTAACGAGGCTCTGCGGAGGGGGACAGAGGGGGAGAGGGGGAGCGAGGGAGAGGGGGAAGAGCGTTTAACGAGGCTCTGCGGAGGAGGAGGAGGACGGCACAAATAATCATCAGGAAATCTGCGCTAACGAGGCGATATCTACACCAATTACACTAATATGACATTTAAGAGACAAAGCAGGACTAAACCAGGGACTAAACCAGGGACTAAACCAGGGACTAAACCAGGGACTAAACCAGGGACTAAACCAGGGACTAAACCAGGGACTAAACCAGGGACTAAACCGGCAGTCTGTCTTGGCTGATATTCTCTGTTGCTCTTGTCATTTGTCCTGGGTAAATGTGCTTGTTTTGGCTGCACTCCTGATCGTTTCTGGTTGTAATAAATTTGTGGTAATTTAAATGTTGAAGTGATGGACGCGGCAGATGTGAGGGCAGGGTCTGGAGCAGGATCATAATTAAACCTGACTTTGTCAAACCGTGCTCAGATTCAGATCCATAAACCTGATGTTACGGCTCCATCTGGACCCATTGCGAGATGATTGGACGAGAGAACGCAGACTCTGGTGATGATATAAGCAGAAAATATTATTTTCTCACTAAACGCTGACTTGATCTTGTGATAAAAGTGCGAGTGTTTCAGACTGTGTTGAACCAACATGCTTAGCAAAATAAAGCTAGTGCACATTTGCACTTAGACCGATATTATGGTTTATCTGCTGTGTTCCGACAAAGGAGAATATTTAGTTTGGGCCTTAACACCTGACCATACTATATTTACTATATTGAGCTATTACTAAAACTGTATTAACACTGATAAGCCCTGCGTGTACTTTGTGTCTGTTATTGGTAATGACACGGCTGGATCTGTGAGCAACTGCCATATGGTCCATGCTCGCACAGCCGCACACTACAGTTCATCCCTAGCTGATGTCATCCAACCATAAGTGACACAAACTCTGCTCTTGTTTTTCACCTCACGTATCGCGTCGCCCATCAAAATGCTTTTGCTTCTGTTGCTGGATTCAGTTGGTATGTGGCAGTGGTTCTCAAATGGTGGGCCATGCTCTGGTCTGATGTGGTCCTCTGAGGTCTGACCTGGTCCACACTCTGATCTTTTATTTTTGAGTTCATACTGTAGTTTATTAGTGAATTCTTAATGTAATCATTTGATTTGATTTGATCCAATCCCACTTTATTTCTATAGCACATTTTACCAACAGAAAGTCTGAAAGTGCTGCACAGAGTACAAAACAAACATGCAAAATATGTAAAAAAAATTAAATAAAAGACATAATAGACATTGCTATTGTAATTTTATTATTCATTGTTTTATGTTATGTTAACCCTGAAACAGGTTTCTATGTTTGAGAACTTTGTTCAATGACTTCTGATTGATTCTGATTCTGATTCTCCTCAGGTTCTGTCAGTAGCAGTTCTTCTGTAGTGTCTCAGATGGGCTCCGGGGGGCACCAGAGATCCTTCTCTGTGTCCAGTGCTGACCAGTGGACAGAAGCTACAGTCATCGCCAACTCCGGCATCAACAATGGTACAAAATACTACTACTACACAGCATCAACTAGGGACAATTAGGATTAGTGATAACACTCCATCTACTGGCAGCAGAGGGAAATACCATGAGGAGATGATCAAAAGATCAAAAGCTATTAGCTCCGGGTTGATATCTTTAGTAGCACATTCATTGCATACGCAGTCTAGAGCCCTGTAGCTCGCTAGGTAAGCTATGCTAACGTAAACATGCAGTTGTAAGGAATGTGTTTTGCCACTGCTGTGGCTCATCATTTACTGTTTAATGAGGCTGCCCCAAATACATTGTCTGTTTGCTGTAACCCGACCCAAGTGGGTCGGTCGGTAGGCAAATTCTTATTTTTTTTTTACTTTGAAGGCAAAAAAAAAGATCAAACTTTTGCCATTTTTTGACTTGGAGTGACCGCCAGGGGTCAGGCTTCAACAGTCCAGGGGTCGGGCTTTAACAGTCCAGGGGTCGGGCTTTAACAGTCCAGGGGTCGGGCTTCAACAGTCCAGGGGTCGGGCTTCAACAGTCCAGGGGTCGGGCTTTAACAGTCCAGGGGTCGGGCTTCAACAGTCCAGGGGTCGGGCTTTAACAGTCCAGGGGTCGGGCTTCAACAGTCCAGGGGTCAGGCTTCAACAGTCCAGGGGTCGGGCTTTAACAGTCCAGGGGTCGGGCTTCAACAGTCCAGGGGTCGGGCTTCAACAGTCCAGGGGTCGGGCTTCAACAGTCCAGGGGTCAGGCTTCAACTGTCCAGGGGTCGGGCTTCAACAGTCCAGGGGTCAGGCTTCAACAGTCAATGACGGAAAACGTCTCGATCAACCCGATCAGGAGACTAAATCTCACGATTTTAAGATATTTCAATCGACCTTTTTGTACGCCGCTATCCTTTATTTTGTTAGCGAAGGCGAGGGGGGGGAACATGCGGGGGACACGGGCGCCGCCATCTTTGTTGTGATGACGCTGCTGGGCGTGTTTCAATCCCAGAATGCATTGCGTAAGTCAAATTTAAATCAAGTCACGCCGTGATAGAGCGTGACATGTTCTATGGACACTTCAGTGGCGCCGACAGAGGCAAACCAACTTGTAAAAGAAAATACAACTTCCGCCTTGCGCGTTCTGTTTAGTTACAGAAGCATGTGGAGGACTGAATATGAAGTTGCACGTGCGTTGTGCAGTGAAGTCCTTTGGGATGAAAGACGGGTTTACCAGCGTGATAAAAAGGCTGGTCGGTGAGTCGGCAAAATAATTGAAAAATAAAAGATTTTGACCTTTTTTCAACAAAATGCTGATTTTTTTTTTTTTTTTTCAGTCGGCTAGTTTCATTACGGCAAACGGACATATTATTTTGCTCAGCCTGAGGTATTGGCTTTTAATATCTTTAATCTGGTTGGCCCCGCCCACAACCAGGTGCAACTCATTTAGGTCACACCCTCCTCATTGGCAGGAACCTGGAAGGGAGGAGAGAGCCAGGGTCAGCACTAGATCATACACTATATTTTCTTTCTTGCAGCAGTACGTTTCCAGATCGATTGGCCCAACGGGTTGAACCACGGTGTGCCATGCTGTAGATTTTGGGTTCGACTCCGACCCTTAATTTTTTTCGTGTTTAAATTTTTTTTTTTCTTCACAGTCTAGTTTGTTACATTTTTTCCCCTTGTCTCCTAACTACTACAAAACTTGGGGTTAGGGTTAGGGGTTAGGGTTAGGGGTTAACCCTATACTATGTGAGAAGTGGAACACTAATGCCAAGAAAAAAAGCTTTTTAGAGTCCACAGGGGCCAGTGCAGAGACCTGAGCACAGTACTTCCTGGTTCTAGTCAGGACCCGAGCAGCAGCGTTCTGGATGAACTGCAGCTGTTTTACAACTCGTTTGGAGAGACCAGTGAGCGGCCGTTACAGTAGTCTAATCTACTGGAGACAAACGCATGTTTTGGACATTATACTTTTGATTTTGTCAATCTTTTTTAGAGAGTAAAATGCTGCAGATATTATTGATTTGATGTGGCTTTCATTCTTACCTTCAGATTTGTTGGTTTTAGCGAGAGAGGCTGGAGGGTCGTGTGCGTGTGCGTGTGCGCGCGCGCCTGTGCGTGCGTGCGTGCGTGCGCGCGCATATATATGTGTGCACAACTCCCTCCTCGGTAAAGGCAGATTCCCCCGTACATAAATGTGTGTATCTTTTCTCTGTGGTTCGTATGTGATTCTGACGCAGAGTTGAACTGACACATGACATCAGAAATATTCACATTTATGATTGAAGCCACTCCAGGCTCCAAAGTTTAGTCCTGACAAACGCTGCACTTAAAGACTGTCACTAACGATAACTACTTTCATTAACTCGTGATCCACTCCACATCATATATATTTGTCAATTATGCAGTTGGGACAGAGGTTAGGCCTGATTTAGAGCTATTTTATTCAATTTGATTATATTTATTTTTGTAACACCCAGAATCACAGCGGCATTTTGACAATGAAACAGTCATTAGATCAAACAAGTGAGAGTTGCTCCTTCAGTTGGGTCGACAGGGTCGTGAGATGGAGCGGTACAGTCATCACAGGAGCAGCATCAGCAGCGTCAGAAACAGTACCACTCCCCATGAAGAAAAGATGTGAATAACAATAACCAAACCTAGTGTAGACCTAGTCTAGAACTGGTTTAGTTGTAGGTTAGTTCTGGGTTAGATGATGACAGTTGGTGGGACCAATCACGCTGGAGTATGTGAGTTGTTGTTGACTGTATCAGATCTGATTAGAATAACCCCCAGTCGTTCTGTCATCACAGTCCTGAGTCCAGACTCCAGACCAGGACCATCATTATGAGCCTTAAGACCCGTCAAGTCCTGGTTTAGTCCGGACTGAACCACAGCTGAGACCCGCCCCAGGACCACAGATGTTTCTCTCATTAGAGACTTCATAAGGACAATCAGACCGGACTGTTCAGGCCGAGGAGAGCACAAGGATCAAACCAGGACTAAATTAAAGACTAAATTAAGGACTAAAACAGGACTAAACCACGACTGAACCTAGGACTACAATGGGACTTAAACAAAGCTATAAACCAAGGACTAAAACTGGACTAAACCAAGGACTAAAACTGGACTAAACCAAGGACTAAAATTTGACTAAACCAAGGACTAAAACTGGACTAAATCAAGGACTAAACTGGACTAAATCAAGGACTAAAACTGGACTAACCTAAGGACCAACAGTGGACTAAAACAAGAACTAAACCATGTCCTAACCCGGACTAACCTAGGACTAATACATGGAATAAACCAGGGACTAAACCAGGGACTAAACCAGGGACTAAACCAGGGACTAAACCAGGGACTAAACCGCAGACTAAACCGCAGACTAAACCACAGACTAAACCACAGACTAAACCACAGACTAAACCACAGACTAAACCGCAGACTAAACCGCAGACTAAACCGCAGACTAAACCACAGACTAAACCACAGACTAAACCACAGACTAAACCACAGACTAAACCACAGACTAAACCAAGGACT
>NW_027315723.1:6560473-6602973 GCF_026437365.1 Eucyclogobius newberryi
ACCTAACGACCATAACTATGTGTAACACAATAACTATGTGTAACACAATAACTATGTGTAACACAATAACTATGTGTAACACAATAACTATGTGTAACACAATAACTGTGTGTAACACAATAACTGTGTGTAACACAATAACTATGTGTAACACAATAACTGTGTGTAACACAATAACTGTGTGTAACACAATAACTGTGTAACACAATAACTGTGTAACACAATAACTGTGTAACACAATAACTGTGTAACACAATAACTGTGTGTAACACAATAACTGTGTGTAACACAATAACTATGTGTAACACAATAACTGTGTAACACAATAACTATGTGTAACACAATAACTATGTGTAACATATTATTTTCATTCCTTAAGCATTCCTGTATATTTTGTTTTTATTCATTCTTCTTGTACGTTGCCTATCTATTGCCATACTTTCACACAAATGGATTTATTCATTGAAATTATGATTTTTTAAAAATGTGTACACTGGGGCAAAACTCTAATGTACCAGAGGTTATTAACAGAATCAGAAATGGGTTTATTGCCATTATCAATGAACAGGATTAAAGAAGTTGGAACTTGCTTTGGCATTAAGGTGCACACAACAATGAACAGTCATTATTCATTGGCCAAAGGCCATGAATAAAATTTTGAATTTACAAATAAACTTAGTCCAAATACATACACAATTTACAGTTGGTCAGAATAGTGCAATGGATAGTTATTGATTTGAATAATTGCTGAAGTAGCAGGTGTTAAGTCATGAGTCCAACAGCAGAGGGAAAGAAACTGCTGTTGTGGCGGGAGATTCTGGTCTGGATGGACCGAAGACTCCTGCCTGAGGGGAGTGACCTCCTGCCTGAGGGGAGTGACCTCCTCTGAGGGGAGTGGCCTCCTGCCTGAGGGGAGTGGCCTCCTGCCTGAGAGAGTGGCCTCCTGCCTGAGGGGAGTGGCCTCCTGCCTGAGGGGAGTGGCTCAAACATGTCCAGGGTTCTGGCAGCTTGGCTTTCCTCAGCTGCCGCAGGAAGTACATCCTCTGCTGGGCCTTCTTGATGAGGAAGTGGAGGGAGTCCACAGTGTTGATGGAGGAGTCTGTCATATTGAGGGCGGGGCTGGGGGGCTGTGACTTTCCTGAAGTCCACGATCATCTCCACTGTCTTCTGGGCGTTGAGCTCCAGGTTGTTACCGTTGCACCAGGACATGAGCCGCTCCACCTCCTGTAGACAGACTCATCCCCATCAGAGATGTGCCCGATGAGGCTGGTGGCGTTGATTAAAAACACCTTCATTTGGTTGAATTTATGTTAATATGGGCAGAAAAATATGGGAAAGATTACTGATGGTGAGGAAAATGTTGAGTCGTGGCTCAAAAGCGTGGGTCGTAAGAGATGGGGAAACACAAGCGAGTAACAGCTGAAGAGTGAAGCTGTGAACCAGGACTATATCTCCCCATCTCATTTACTAACCATAACACAATAACATGTAGCACTAGCCTCAGCCAGTACAACCACAGTGACTTTACCTCACTGAGCCTAGAGCCTGATACTTGCTCAGACTAGAGATGCCCTTCTCAATCCGTATGTGCTGAACCACTTACATTAAAGCAGTGCATTTCTATGTTTCCACTGGAAGTCCACTATCATAAGAGTCTGCACGGCTCAATCAAATCAGATTGAATCAGTGTTTAAACGCACTGTTAAGTCGTGATTAAGAAAAAATACTGAGTCATGGTGTAAATGTGTTAACATTAGCTGCTCTTGATGTATCTTCAGACAAAAAGCTGAATAAATCATTTTCTTCACTAAACTTTTTGTTTCACTCTGATCCACTCTCTCTGGTGGCACATTTTTTTTTACTTACAAATATCTGTAAGAGACATGGCAAATGAAAAGCACCAATTAACCAGTCCAAATATGTTCTCTTTGTTCAGCCTTAACTTTGAGTGGAGCTACAATTGTTCATGTGGCTCTTATGACTTTACATTCTACATGTGACATCATAAATCTGTGCAGGATTTAATTCTGAGTCTCCCTAATGTGACGTCATCAGTTTGATTTAGAACTCATTTTTCCAAAAGACAAATGACACTTCTGTTAACACTAGGTCTGTGATGATGACACTAGTGTGATAGAAAATATAGACCTTAATCAATGATATTGAAACTATTGACACAATAACTCTAAAACAGGATCATGTACAATATTTTCTAAAAATAACCTGCAATAAATAAATATTAGAACTTAAACACTTCATTCAAGTTATTTATTAAACAGCATACTATTATTGTGGCTAAAAAACAAAAGTTTCAATGGACCCACAATAAATATTGATCTCCTGAAATCATTGTTCCAGCTTAAAATGCTTGAACAAGAAGTAGATATTGTAATTATTGTGAACTGCTACTTGATTGATGTAAAAGTATTATTTAATGTATTATCCCACCAAATGAACTCAAAATGAGAAAATCCCTTTTAAATTAGAACTGAGATGGAGCAGGTCAAACGTCTCTAGTTCATCTGCAGATGTAGTGGTTGGATGATAATAATAATAAGTAGCTTAATTATTCTTGTTAATTGGTGTTTGGTGAAGGATCCACAGGAAGAGGAAGCGCCAACATCTGTAGCACAGCTGCTCACTCTCAGGGACAAACTCCTGTCGTTTAACACATTCATCTCGCAATTAAAGCTCCTTAACGTCTTGTGATCAGAGACAGTGCAGAGCAGAGGAGAGCGGAGCCTGCTGTGGGACATCTGTGCTGAAAGAACACCAAGAACTGACTTTCAATTAGGGAAGCCAACAGAATTTTACCACACACACACACACACAAAGACAAATAAAGTCCACATTCAGACCTGCTTTAGTCCATTATTGTATTCCTGGTTTATTCCTGGTTCAGTCCATTGTTTCAGTGTTTGTTCAGTCCTGGCCTTTGTCATTCTAATCTCTAAACTCCATCTTTCACACATGGTTCTCCCGCTCCGTCCTCAGACTCTAAATGTCCCCGTGTGTTCTGCACATTTCACATTCATCTCGTTTCTCGATTAGTTTCTGTTTTAGTTTCTGTGTTTTCAGAATGGAGGCGCTCTGACCTTTTGCTGCGGGATAAGTGCAATTATTGTGTTTTAAACGCTACACGCTCGCTAACATTTAAAACCCACGCTGTGCTTCCTCCGGGCAACGAATCACATCAGAGACGGGGGGGAAGCGTACGCGGCTGGGGTCAGGAGGGCAGAGGTCACGCAGCACGGAGGGGAGGGGCGGGTCTAGAACTAAAGCTCATATAGATCCATCCACTGGACTGAAACTGGTGCTGAAAGTAGGACTGCCTCTATGTGAGTTCTATGCCACGCCCCGTGCCAGTGTGGTGGTGCATGCTGGGATTGCGTAACTGCAGGAGCTGTTCTTCTTCTGTCGTAGTGTCCTCTTCACAAATGTCCCTGTTTGGTTTGGTTTCATTCACGCATGTTTCAGTCATCCTGCGAAAAGTCTGTGAAACCTTGTGATGCAGAAGCCCAGAGGAATGTGCTACGGAAACGTAATCGATCAGATTTAATCCACTGATTCATTGATCATTTGCAATAAGTTTTGTATTTGCATTGATGCGTGACACGGGCCGCAGAAAACCAAGGGAGCGCCGCTCGATGTAGTAAGGGATAAATATCCATACATTGATAAATAGGTGAATCGTTATAGTCTTTTTAGTGAGGTTAAAACTTGCTCCCGTTGTTTTATCGTAACGCCGCAGTTTTTTTATTACCTGGTTTAGGGATTTTTAAATGAAATATATTGCACAGGCGGACGGAATATAAATATAATTTCAATTTCAAAAGATGTTTTCTTCTGGGTTTGCCCAAAACGCACCACGGGAGGAGGGGGGGGAGACGCAGCGCAGGAGCGTGTATCAGTAGATTTAGTGTGGTTTAGACAGACAGAACTGACGCTTAAGTGTGCACCCTCCCCCACGACAAAATGCGTTGAAGGAAATGTGGTAAACAAGTTTAAAATGTGTATTTGCGATATAAAGGTGCACAGCAGACAGGGACTTCCGCAGGAATTTGGCGAGAAATTGCTTCACGGGCTCTTGTCTTTTGACTTAATACCGCCTTTTACATTTAATTTAATGCTATTTTGCTTTGTCGGCGGTACTTTATAAAAAAAAAAATTATAATTTATTTTATTTATATTGTAGAAATCAATAATCTAAGTGCAGCGGATCCGTAAACCAAGTAATAAGATAACTATGGCCTAACTGAAACTGGTTCTCTGCTGGTGTCTGAACACACAACTGGGTCTTACAAACATTGTTCCTTATAGTACATGAAATACAGGTTTAACATTTAAACACAAAGAATTATTCATTGGGCCAAAATGGATCACATTAAAACAAACTGCAGTGACTAATCAACACATCGTGAAACATAATCATCAGTTGTTATATTAACTTGTTGTATAGAATGTGTGGCGTTGGGGGATAAATAGTTTGAATTCCTTGTGCACAAATGAGTTGAGTTACCGGTGTATAAATGCGTATGTCTGTGTGGGGCCCCGGGGCCTCTCTTTCTTTCTCTCTGATTGGCCCCAAATGTCAGTGCCTCTGGACCAGCTCTGACACGCTCCATTACGCCCTCTATTACACCACTGCACCTGTGATGTACAGCTCCATGCACAGGATTATGTTTACTAAACTGTTTCAGACCACAGCAAATCTACAGCCAAATAAAAGGAAATACTACTAACTATTCCCCCCGTATTAGACCCCAAAGTCCTTTAGGTGTTTTTGTCAATGACTATTATTTGAGTGTTACGTTAAGATTAAAAGGATTTGCATGGACAACAGTAGAAGGTGAGTCAGCTGTTTTGGGAGTGTCTGGATAGTTCATAAGTACTTTCCACTGTTCATAAGTACTTTTCACTGTTCATAAGTACTTTTCTGTGTAGTTTTTTTATGCCTGACATTCTAATAACTTTGGGAGCTTTGAGAGCCAGTGCCACGTGTCATTTAAGATGATTAATTCATGCACAGGGCATGTCTTTATTTGACTACAGCCGTATATAAACTGCTGTATTTATTTAGTTGCGTTGTAGTTGTATTTAGTTGTGTTGTAGTTGTATTTAGTTGTGGTTGATTGTTGAGTATTCCTGTTACATTGACATAAATGCATTGCTTCCCTCACAAAGGTCTGGCAGTGGATGAATACATCTATATTCTCACTTACGTAATCCGTCCGTTGTTGAAATAATAGTCATTATTCTAATTTTTGTGACTGTGGCTGGTCCTGATTTAGTTCTGGTTTAGACCTGGTTTATTCCCTGTACATGTGTATATTCCCTAGTGTCATTTACCTCTTGTAGTAATAATAATAATATTGTAATTTGGTTTTGAGACGGTGGATGGTTCTGACCTGAGGGGTTCATTAAAATCAGACTCTCATTTACATCACTTATTATTTATCAAACGCTCCAGAAAACACAGAGTTTCATCACACTCTGTTAAGACCCGGGTTAGTCCTGGTTTAGTCCTGGTTTAGTACGTTTATAGATCCTGATGTAGTATTTGTTTAGATCCTGATTATAAATGACCAGGTTTGGAGTTATGCTGAAAAATATGATGCTATAAAAATGCTTTGCTTGATAGTTTATTGATTTAAATAGATTTACTTTGTTTTGTTTGTTTATTGATTTGACATTTTTGGAAATAAAACTTTCATCTTAAAGGCGTCATGGACACATCGCATCGCATCTCTCGTCTCCCATAGATTTCCGTCTCTTCTGAGTCAGCTCGAACTGTCTTTCTCCGTCTTCATTTTGTCCTGTACTCTGAGGGAACTATATTATGATAGATCCATGCGCTTAGATACGGGGAAACATGCTGCTCTCCTGGGGACGAGCCGCACGAGGCTGCAGGTGAGCGGTAGGTGCGTTTTATGATTGATACGTGAGACTCATCCATTCAACCTTTAACACGATAAACTGAAAAACACATTATGAAACTCTGTGATCGTGGCTGTTAAGTTGGGCTGTAACTACAGGTTCACCTCTATATATCTGCCAACATTCATGTCATTAAGTAATATCTGTTTCAGTCCAAAACCGGCGATATCAGTCCGATGTTACGCCTCGGTAATGAAAGAGTTAACCCTGCCGTCCCTTCAGAAAGCAGAAAACACCAGCTCTGTGGAGAGATGCTGCTATATTCACATACAAGTGACTGTAGACTTTAAACCAGAAGTTACAGACTTTTAAATGCTCATTAAATTCATCATTATTTGACTCGTTTTCCCACTAACAAATACATTATCACACTACAAAACACAGACAGGTTAGACAAGTACAGCTTAAATGTACGACACAGTGGTTATTTTTGAACATTTGTGCATATGTTTTGTGTTGTAGATCCGGAGGAGACCTTTGAGTTCCAGATTGTGTCTCTCACTGGACAAACGTGGCATTTTGAGGCGACGTCGTACGAGGAGCGAGACGCCTGGGTCCAAGTGATCGAGAGTCAGATTCTGGCCTCGCTGCAGTCGTGTGAATCCAGCAAGAACAAGGTACAAAACTACAACCACTGACCACATCTGCCCAGTATAAGTGCTGACAGTAGATTCACTCTGTCACTGCATCCAACAGATCAGTGTGTGGATGCAAAACAACTTTCTCCAGCTGAACTCAGACAAGACTGAAATAATCGTTTTTGGCCCACAGAAACAAAGAGAAAGTGTTAGCGGTCACCTCCAGAGTATCGCTCTAAAACCTACAAACCAAATTAGAAATCTGGGGGTAATAATGGACTCAGACTTGAACTTTAATAGCCACGTCAAATCAATAACATCAGCAGCTTTTTACCATCTAAAAAACATTGCCAAAATCAAAAATATAGTGTCAAAACCAGATTTAGAGAGACTTATCCACGCGTTTGTCTCCAGTAGATTAGACTACTGTAACGGCCTGCTCACTGGCCTCTCCAAACCAGCTGCAGTACATCCAGAATGCTGCTGCTCGGGTCCTGACTAGAACCAGGAAGTATGATCACATTAGTCCTGTTCTCAGGTCTCTGCTCTGGCTCCTGTGGCTCAGAGAAGAGACTTTAAAGCAGCTCTGCTTGTGTACTAGTCTCTCCATGGCCTAGCACCAAAGTACATCTTGGATATGTTAGTGCCATATGAACCATCTCAGACTCTGAGGACCTCAGGGGCCGGCCTCCTGCTGGTGCCAGAGTCAGGACAAAACATGGGGAATCTGCGTTTCAGTTTTATGCAGCTAAAATCTGGAACAGTCTTCCTGAAGATGTGAGACAGGCTTCTACTCTGACAATGTTCAAATCTAAGCTAAAAACAGTTTTGTTTAGCTGCGCATATGACTGAAAGGATTTTTTCTTTGCACTCTTCTCTTTTGTTTGTGATTTTATTAGTTTAGAAAATCAGTTGGATTGATATTTTTTAATTTAGTTAATTTTATTGTATTTCTGTTTCTGTAATTTCTTTGTGATTTGAATGCATTTTTCCTGCTGCGTGAAGCACTTTGAATTGCCTTGTGTAAGAAATGTGCTCTACAAATAAACTTGCCTTGCCTTGCCTTGCCTTGCCTAGATTCGACCGCCAATAAAGCAAATAATAAGAAGGAACTAGTAAGGAGCTCTTTGATTGGTTTACAAGCCGACCAGAGCGCTCTTTACTAGTTCCCTTTCATTGTTTGCTTTTGTTTGGACAGGAAGCTAATCAGAGAAGCTAATACAGTTTGTAAAGTGTGTTCATGTATTAACTAATCATTTTTCTAAATCTACTTTTAAAAACTCTTTACTAAAAATATTTCTTAAATTATTTATTAAATGTTCTTACCTTTTGTAATATTTACCAAATCATGTTTTAATAGTTGCTTTAACTAATTAGTGTAGTAAATTGCGGTTTGATAAACACTTTTAACAAAAGTGTTTGTTAAGTTATGCACCGGCTTTAAAGGCTCACGCGGTGCTCCATTTAAAAATCTATACTAATCCTGGTTTTGAAAAAGAAATAAAAAAACATAAATATATGTGTTTGTTTTTGTTTCAGTCGCGTTTGCCGAGTCAGACTGAAGCCATGGCTCTGCAGGCCATCAGGGGCCAGAGAGGGAACAGCCGCTGTGTGGACTGTGGGGCCAACAGTGAGTCACACAAAGACCCTTTAAACCACCAGAACTAATGTTCATATTTTCAATTCAAGCAACAATTTTAAATAATCAAGGTAGATCTGTTAAAGATGTTAAACACCATTTTACAACATATAACATCATTTGAATCGTGACGTTTCAACTTTGATCTGAAAGTAATTTTCAATCTGAACAGTTGGTCTGAGAAGTTGGACTTTACACTGCTCTGAAAACGACTTCCGATTGAAGGCAAAACGTCTTGATTTTAGAACTTTGTCCAGGTGACGACTTTTGAAACCTTTTTTGTGATGAATGACTCACACCGACATTACAACAGATGACATGGTTTACAGTTTGTCCTTTGTTAATGGCTGCATGAGTATGTTTGTTTTCTGTCTTTTGTTTCATGCTCTGGTGCATCTGAAAGTCCTGTATCTATTTGACAGGACAGTTGTAGCGTGAAATGGGGAGAGAGAGATATTTAGCAAATGGTCAAGGCCTTAACCACTGTGCCACCAGTCAAGCACAGCATAATCTCCTTTTAAGTAAAGTAATGCTGTAAAATACCATGTTAAATGTCGTATGTTCTGATATCTCACATGTATCTGAGTGTTCGTGTACATAGAAGATGATACATCTATGGCAGGGCCTCTGAAATCTGGTCTCTCTCCCATTCAGACCCGGACTGGGCCAGCCTGAACCTGGGGGCCCTCATCTGTATTGAGTGTTCTGGGATCCACAGGAACCTGGGGACCCACCTGTCCCGGGTCAGGTCCCTGGACCTGGATGAATGGCCCCTGGAACTCATTAAAGTCCTGAGCAACATAGGCAACGAGCTCTGTAACTCTGTGTGGGAAGGCAGCACGCAAGGGAGAACCAAACCAGCCCCCGACGCATCAAGGTGAGAGAACTGAACCAGGACTGAACCAGGACTGAACCAGGTCTGAACCAGGACTGAACCGGGACTGAACCAGGACTGAACCAGGACTGAACCAGGACTGAACTTGGTCTGAACCAGGACTGAACCAGGACTGAACCAGGACTGAACCAGGACTGAACCAGGACTGAACTTGGTCTGAACCAGGACTGAACCAGGACTGAACCGGGACTGAACTTGGTCTGAACCAGGACTGAACCAGGACTGAACTTGGTCTGAACCAGGACTGAACCAGGACTGAACCGGGACTGAACCGGGACTGAACTTGGTCTGAACCAGGACTGAACCAGGACTGAACCAGGACTGAACCAGGACTGAACTTGGTCTGAACCAGGACTGAACCAGGACTGAACCGGGACTGAACCGGGACTGAACCAGGACTGAACTTGGTCTGAACCAGGACTGAACCAGGACTGAACTTGGTCTGAACCAGGACTGAACCAGGACTGAACCGGGACTGAACCGGGTCTGAACCAGGACTGAACCAGGACTGAACCAGGACTGAACCGGGACTGAACCGGGTCTGAACCGGGTCTGAACCGGGACTGAACCGGGTCTGAACCAGGACTGAACCTGGACTGAACCTGGACTGAACCTGGTCTGAGCCAGGACTGAACCTGGTCTGAACCTGGTCTGAACCGGGTCTGAACCGGGTCTGAACCGGGTCTGAACCGGGTCTGAACCGGATCTGAACCGGGTCTGAACCGGGTCTGAACCGGATCTGAACCGGGTCTGAACCGGGTCTGAACCAGGTCTGAACCAGGTCTGAACCGGGTCTGAACAAGGAATAATCCAACAGATATTTTCAACAAGTCATTTAATTTCCTCTATTGTTTGTCTTTTAGAGTCTGTTTAGTTCAGAACAATCAGGATGATCAAAATACAACTATGATTTTTTTATTTATTAATTTTCTTCTGGACGACTTTTCACGATTAGTTGATTCAGCTCAAGTTGTGATGATGTTTACGGTGACGTTTACGGTGACGTTTACGGTGACGCACTGTAAAGGTGGAAATCAATGCTACACATTTCAACCCTGAAGTCAGAGAACTTGTTTTTCTTTTGAAGTTGTTTTAGATCAAGATTTAAAATGTCCATAATATAAATAATATTGTTATGCCACAGCCATCATAGATTATAACAATATAGTAGACAAAATACAATGTTTTCTTTAATCCTGGTCCTGGTTCAGTCTTGGTCTAGTTTCCTTGCCTCATTTCTCCTTCCTCTCTCTGCTCCTGTCTCCTTTCCTCTCTCTGCTCCTGTCTCCTTCCTCTCTCTGCTCCTGTCTCCTTTCCTCTCTCTGCTCCTGTCTCCTTCCTCTCTCTGCTCCTGTCTCCTTTCCTCTCTCTGCTCCTGTCTCCTTTCCTCTCTCTGCTCCTGTCTCCTTTCCTCTCTCTGCTCCTGTCTCCTTTCTTCTCTCTGCTCCTGTCTCCTTTCCTCTCTCTGCTCCTGTCTCCTTCCTCTCTCTGCTCCTGTCTCCTTTCCTCTCTCTGCTCCTGTCTCCTTTCTTCTCTCTGCTCCTGTCTCCTTTCTTCTCTCTGCTCCTGTCTCCTTTCCTCTCTCTGCTCCTGTCTCCTTTCCTCTCTCTGCTCCGGTCTCCTTCCTCTCTCTGCTCCTGTCTCCTTTCTTCTCTCTGCTCCTGTCTCCTTTCTTCTCTCTGCTCCTGTCTCCTTTCCTCTCTCTGCTCCTGTCTCCTTTCCTCTCTCTGCTCCTGTCTCCTTTCTTCTCTCTGCTCCGGTCTCCTTCCTCTCTCTGCTCCTGTCTCCTTTCCTCTCTCTGCTCCTGTCTCCCTCCTCTCTCTGCTCCTGTCTCCTTTCCTCTCTCTGCTCCTGTCTCCTTTCCTCGCTCTGCTCCTGTCTCCTTTCCTCTCTCTGCTCCTGTCTCCTTCCTCTCTCTGCTCCGGTCTCCTTCCTCTCCCTGCTCCTGTCTCCTTTCCTCTCTCTGCTCCTGTCTCCCTCCTCTCTCTGCTCCTGTCTCCTTTCCTCTCTCTGCTCCTGTCTCCTTTCCTCTCTCTGCTCCTGTCTCCTTTCCTCTCTCTGCTCCTGTCTCCCTCCTCTCTCTGCTCCTGTCTCCCTCCTCTCTCTGCTCCTGTCTCCTTCCTCTCTCTGCTCCTGTCTCCTTTCCTCTCTGCTCCTGTCTCCTTTCCTCTCTCTGCTCCTGTCTCCTTTCCTCTCTCTGCTCCTGTCTCCCTCCTCTCTCTGCTCCTGTCTCCTTTCCTCTCTCTGCTCGTGTCTCCCTCCTCTCTCTGCTCCTGTCTCCTTTCTTCTCTCTGCTCCTGTCTCCTTTCCTCTCTCTGCTCCTGTCTCCCTCCTCTCTCTGCTCCTGTCTCCTTTCCTCTCTCTGCTCCTGTCTCCTTTCCTCTCTCTGCTCCTGTCTCCCTCCTCTCTCTGCTCCTGTCTCCTTTCCTCTCTCTGCTCCTGTCTCCTTTCCTCTCTCTGCTCCTGTCTCCTTTCCTCTCTCTGCTCCTGTCTCCTTTCCTCTCTCTGCTCCTGTCTCCTTTCCTCTCTCTGCTCCTGTCTCCTTCCTCTCTCTGCTCCTGTCTCCTTTCCTCTCTCTGCTCCTGTCTCCTTTCCTCTCTCTGCTCCTGTCTCCCTCCTCTCTCTGCTCCTGTCTCCTTTCCTCTCTCTGCTCCTGTCTCCTTTCCTCTCAGCCTCATATTTTACAACATAATCATAAATTCATTTAATTCCTGAAACTCATTAGTGCTCACTGACACTGCAGTCTCTGTGCGCTCGATTCAACATCGATTCAACTAATTCTGCAAATATTTACCACCTCAAAGTCCCAAACACCAAAGTAACACATATTTCCACGGTTTAGACAGCTTTTCGTGCACAAGTTTCCTGTGTCAAATTGTGAAATAATCCGCTTTTTTATTGACTCGTGGTCGGATGTCGTTTGTTTGATGAGTTGACTTGGAATACGGACTGCAGGGGGAGCCACTGAGGGACGAGGGTTTAAGGGCTATTGACAGGACGGGCTCGGGGGCCCTCTGTGTGTGTGTGTGTGTGTGAGAGAGTGAGGGGGGCCGGAGTCATTAAGGGGCCGATAATTGAGATGATATTGACGAGTTTGTGGAGCGCAGAGAGGAAACAGAGATAAACTGCAACACTGTGAGAAACGACTGCTAAATGCTGTCGATATCGAGAGAGAGAAGAGGCAACGAGGCTAAAGACTGAGAGATGTAGAGCCTGAACCCAGGAACCGGACTAAACCAGGTCTGGACTAAACCAAGTCTGGACTAAACCAGGTCTCCACTAAACCAGGTCTGGACTAAACCAGGGCTCCACTAAACCAGGTCTCCACTAAACCAGGTCTGGACTAAACCAGGGCTCCACTAAACCAGGGCTCCACTAAACCAGGTCTCCACTAAACCAGGTCTCCACTAAACCAGGTCTCCACTAAACCAGGTCTCCACTAAACCAGGTCTCCACTAAACCAGGTCTGGACTAAACCAGGTCTCCACTAAACCAGGTCTCCACTAAACCAGGTCTCCACTAAACCAGGTCTCCACTAAACCAGGTCTCCACTAAACCAGGTCTCCACTAAACCAGGTCTCCACTAAACCAGGTCTCCACTAAACCAGGTCTGGACTAAACCAGGTCTCCATTAAACCAGGTGTAGACTAAACCAGGTCTCCACTAAACCAGGTCTCCACTAAACCAGGTCTCCACTAAACCAGGTCTCCACTAAACCAGGTCTCCACTAAACCAAGTCTCCACTAAACCAGGTCTCCACTAAACCAGGTCTCGACTAAACCAGGTCTCCACTAAACCAGGTCTCCACTAAACCAGGTCTCCACTAAACCAGGTCTCCACTAAACCAGGTCTGGACTAAACCAGGTCTGGACTAAACCAGGTCTCCACTAAACCAGGTCTGGACTAAACCAGGGCTCCACTAAACCAGGGCTCCACTAAACCAGGGCTCCACTAAACCAGGGCTCCACTAAACCAGGTCTCCACTAAACCAGGTCTCCACTAAACCAGGTCTGGACTAAACCAGGTCTCCACTAAACCAGGTCTGGACTAAACCAGGTCTCCATTAAACCAGGTGTAGACTAAACCAGGTCTCCATTAAACCAGGTGTAGACTAAACCAAGTCTCCACTAAACCAGGTCTCCACTAAACCAGGTCTCGACTAAACCAGGTCTCCACTAAACCAGGTCTCGACTAAACCAGGTCTCCACTAAACCAGGTCTCGACTAAACCAGGTCTCCACTAAACCAGGTCTCCACTAAACCAGGTCTCCACTAAACCAGGACAAAAATATGTGTTTTTATAAAAACAATTCTAAATGTTAGTATGTTTCCCGTGTCATTGGTGTAAAACCTCTTCTTTCAGCGCATGTTCTAGAGTTTGTGTGAAATCCAGATAACTAAATTAGTTGAAAACTAATCTATTTGTTTCCCCAAATCTAGTTTGCGTTTAGCCCAAATCTAGTCCTGGTTAGGCCTGGATCTAGTCTTGGTTAGGCCTGGATCTAGTCCTGTTTAGGCCTGGATCTAGTCTTGGTTAGGCCTGGATCTAGTCCTGGTCTACACCCGGTCTAATCCAGGTCTTTCAGGAGGATCTTTGTTCTTCACCTCTTGACGGCTCATAATTAGTTGGAGCAAATTGAATCAAGCGTTTGGCCTTTTCACCGGTAATTACCCACGATCCTCTGCTCCTGCCCCCACCCCCACCACCCTCTTCCTCGCTGTAATTACCCACGATGCTTTGCTCCATCCCCCCTCGCCGTAATTACCCAGAATGCCGTGGGTCGGGTCAGGGAGAAGGCTGGCGGCCATATTTAACATTAAAATGATCCGCTCGTTAATTAACCTGGAGATCGTTAAATCGGCCAAACGCAAAATGAGAAAGTGTGTCCGCATCAGTCACCCGTGAATTACCCACGATGCACTGGACTAGGACGGAGGAATGAGGAGAGAGGAGATGAGGAGCTAGGAGAATAGGCAAGGAAGTAAGAGAGGAGGCGATGGGGTAGGAGAGAAGATTATGAGCTAGGTGAGGAAGCAAGAAGGCAAGTGAGGAGGTAAGCGAGGAGATGAGGAGCTAGGAGAATAGGCAAGGAAGTAAGAGAGGAGGTGAGGAGGTAGGAGAGAAGACAGTGAGCTAGGTGAGGAAGCAAAGAGGCAAGTGAGGAGGTAAGCGAGAGGATGAGGAGCTAGGAGAGGAGGCAAAGAGGTAAGAGAGGAGATGGGGAGCTAGGAGAGGAGGCAAAGAGGTAAGAGAGGAGATGAGGAGCTAGGAGAGGAGGCAAAGAGGCAAGAGAGGAGATGAGGAGCTAGGAGAGGAGGCAAAGAGGTAAGAGAGGAGATGAGGAGCTAGGAGAGGAGGCAAAGAGGTAAGAGAGGAGATGAGGAGCTAGGAGAGGAGGCAAAGAGGCAAGAGAGGAGATGAGGAGCTAGGAGTATTCATATTTTTTTTTCTTCAAATCACTAAAACAAAACAAAAAACTAATCATAATCAGTAACACGATCACTAAAATAATTTAGAGATAGTTCTATTGACTAAAAGGAATGAGGAGAGACTTTTGAATCTCTACAGTAGTGATGTTGGACTGATACCAAATAACAATTTATAAAGCTAATGATGGCAAGGTAAAATTCTTTATAATAGAGGAATTTTGAATGCACTTTAATTAGTGTTGTCAATCAATAAAAGAAACAGTTCATCTTTTACAATATAATTCATCGCAATTAATCACGTTATGCGCTTATTTTTATGTCATTCTTTAAAAATAACATAAAACTTTCTAATTCGAAGTACCGAAATTTCCCAAAAAATTTAATACATTCTTCAAAAGTCCAACTGTCTAAAATGTAAAGAGGGAGTGTTACACGTCTATGGTGTATTCATTATCACACATATGTAGCATGTATAGATCACCATTTAACATAATGTAAAGAGGGGGTGTTACACGTCTATGGTGTATTCATTATCACACATATGTAGCATGTATAGATCACCATTTAACATAATGTAAAGAGGGGGTGTTACACGTCTATGGTGTATTCATTATCACACATATGTAGCATGTATAGATCACCATGTAACATAATGTAAAGAGGGGGTGTTACACGTCTATGGTGTATTCATTATCACACATATGTAGCATGTATAGATCACCATGTAACATAATGTAAAGAGGGGGTGTTACACGTCTATGGTGTATTCATTATCACACATATGTAGCATGTATAGCTCACCATGTATAAAATGTAAATGCTTCATGAACAGAGCTCTGTCTTTGATGGGGCGTCACCAAAAACAATCCTTTTCCGTCCCTGGGAAGCGTAAAAAGAGGTGTGACGTCCCAGTTTTCAAATATCCGCTTTCTGCCTCATTTTGATACTTTTGCCATAGTATTACTTGGTATCGGATTGAAACAAAAGTGACTGGTTTGGCCCATCGTGACCTCAGAGCCTCAGACCAGAAAGAACACAACGTCCAAAGAACTCGTCTGTACATTTCCCATGAAACAGTCACATTTAGACTGAGGCTGTCAATCAGGGCGTGTCGCATCAGCAGCAGGAACAAGAATATGGACTTGTGATATGATTTCTGATATGAAATGTTGGCTTTTGCTGCAGCTTATTATTGACTTGTTTGGATGTTTGCCTCACAGAGCTGTCGTCACTGAAGAGGTTTCTTGTTGTTAGCGCCACATTAGCACCACTTTTAGCACAGCTCTCACGTCCACTAAAACCGTCTCCTCTCTTCCACGTCTTTCCCAAAGCCACAGGTCTTTTCACCCGCTCATACCTCTCTGCACAAGTCAAATTTGTCAAATAAAAAGTTTTGTGCCAGACGGCACTCGGCTCTAAGAAGACGCTCCAGTGCGGGGGAGGGGTGGCTGCTTTTGTGGGAGTTATAGCAAGAAAAATGCTGTGACACGACGGCTTTAGAAACTACATTAAAGTTTCTTGTCAAAATGAACACCACAAAGAGCTTGGAGAGCAGCTCAGGATGTGGGGGACGAGGGAAGAAACTGCATCGGGTGATATTTGTCGCTCACAAATTACCCACAATGCACTGGACAAAGACAACAGAAACAAGGAAGTAGGACAGGAGACGAGGAAACAAGGAAAGAAGTGTGTGGAGTAATCTGGACCCCCCAGGTGGGTGTTTGCGGCTCCTAGTCTCGGTCTAGTCTGGGTCTAGTCTGGGTCTAGTCTGGGTCTAGTCTGGGTCTAGTCTGGGTCTAGTCTCGGTCTAGTCTCGGTCTAGTCTCGGTCTAGTCTCGGTCTAGTCTCGGTCTAGTCTCGGTCTAGTCTCGGTCTACTCCTGGTCTAGTCTCGGTCTAGTCCTTGCTTAGTATGTTTTTCTTCTATAAACAGGCCATGTGTGGTCTCTGGTCCGGTCTTTAGCCTGGAGTCTGCAGAGTTTAATTAACATAATGATGTTCACACCCGAGTGAGCCCCAGGACCCACTGTCACAGGGACGAGCTTATACAGACAGAAGGACCAGCGGTAGTCCTGGTCTAGTCCTGGTCTAGTCCTGGTCTAGTCCTGGTCTAGTCCTGTTCTAGTCCTGTTCTAGTCTTGGTCTAGTCCTGGTCTAGTCCTGGTCTAGTCCTGTTCTAGTCCTGTTCTAGTCCTGTTCTAGTCCTGTTCTAGTCCTGGTCTAGTCTTGGTCTAGTCCTGTTCTAGTCCTGGTCTAGTCCTGGTCTAGTCCTGGTCGAGTCCTGGTCTAGTCCTGGTCTGGTCTTGTCCTGGTCTAGTCCTGTTCTAGTCCTGTTCTAGTCCTGTTCTAGTCTTGGTCTAGTCCTGGTCTAGTCCTGTTCTAGTCCTGGTCTAGTCCTGGTCTAGTCCTAGATAAGATAAGATATTCCTTTATTGTCCCACATGGGGAAATTTCATTGGTGCAACGCAGGTAGATACAAAGGTAGATACAGAAGAACAGATCACTTATAGGAAGTCTGAAAAACACTTTCAGTAGAAGATCTCCTATAAATAAATAAAAACTCCCATAGACAAATAAATAAATAAATAAATAAATACCATTGCATGTGATCCCGACAGTAATTGCACATGAATATGTGTCACGACAGCACATAGATTGCACATGAATTTCACAGTAATTGCACATGAATTGCACATGAATTCCAACAGCAATTGCACATACGACAGAATTGCACATCAGTATTAGGTTAGGTCAGTATTGCGAGTGTTCAGTACTAACAGTTTTTGTTATAAAGTCTGACAGCAGCAGGAAGGAAAGACCTACGGAACCTTTCCTTCACACATCGAGGGTGGATCAGTCTCTCACTGAAGCTGCTCTCCAGAGCGGAGAGAGTGTCCTGCAGGGGGTGACACTCATGGTCCAGCATAGATGTGAATCTAGCCAGGACCCTCCTGTCCCCCACCTCCTGCACCGAGTCCAGAGCACAGCCCAGGACGGAGCTGGACTTCTTGATGACTCTGTCCAGCCTCTTCCTCTCCCTTTCTGTGATGCTGCTGCTCCAGCAGGCCACACCGTACAGGAGGGCTGATGCCACCACAGAGTCGTAGAAGGTCTTCAGGAGTGGCCCTGTCACTCCAAAAGACCTGAGTCTCCTCAGGAGGTAGAGCCGACTCTGGCTCTTCCTGTACAGTGCGTCTGTGTTATGAGTCCAGTCCAGTTTATGGTTCAGATGAACACCCAGGTACTTGTATGAGTCCACTCTCTCAATGTTCCGTCCCTGGATGTTCACTGGTAAGGGGGCAGTGGGGTGGCGTCTGCGGAAATCCACCACCATCTCCTTGGTCTTCCCCGCGTTGATGAGGAGGTGGTTCCGCTGACACCAGTCCACAAAGTCCTGCTCCAGTCCTCTGTACTCCGCGTCATCGTCGTCCGTGATGAGTCCGATGATGGCAGAGTCATCAGAGAACTTCTGCAGGACACAGCTGTCCGTGTCATGTCTGAAGTCTGCAGTGTAAAGGGTGAAGAGAAAGGGCGCGAGGACAGTGCCCTGGGGCGCCCCCACACTGCAGGTCCGAGTGTCAGACACGCAGTTCCGGGCTCTCACAAACTGGGGTCGGTCTGTGAGGTAGTCCAGGATCCACTCTGCCAGGTCATACTCCACACCAGCCGTCTCCAGCTTGTCCCTCAGGAGCAGCGGCTGGATGGTGTTGAAGGCGCTGGAAAGATCGAAGAACAGAATCCTCACAGAGCTGCCAGGCTTTTCCAGGTGAGAGAGAGAGCGGTGCAGCAGGGAGATGACGGCGTCCTCCACTCCGATGCCAGACCGATATGCAAACTGCAGCGGGTCCATGGCTGAGCTCACGGTGGAGCGGAGGTGGTCCAGGACTAGCCGCTCCAGTGTCTTCATCAGGTGGGACGTGAGAGCCACTGGCCTGAAGCTGTTGAGGTCTTTGGGGCGCGGTGTCTTAGGCACAGGTACCAGACAGGAGGTCTTCCAGACCTGTGGTACCACCCTCAGCTTCAGGCTCATGTTGAAGACATGCTCCATAACTCCACACAGTTCATCTGCGCAGGACTTAAGGAGCCTGGGCTGATGCCATCAGGTCCTGCTGCCTTCCTCACTTTAATCCTCTTCAGCTCACTCCTCACCTGTGCTGCTGTGACAGTCAGTGGTTGGCAGAGGGACTGTGTGCCGGGGGGATGGGTGAATCCAGGCGAAGTGGGGAGCTGATGCTCCGGGGCAGATAAGCGAAGAGGAACAGATGCAGGGCATTGTCCAGCTGTGGAAGAGGGAGCATGCAGCTGTGCAGGGGGAGGGGCGGGTGACCGATCAAACCTCAAGAAGTGAGCATTTAAATCATTCACCCACTGTAGATCCCCCTCTGTCTGGGCAGGGGGGATTTTGAAGCCCGAGATGGTTTTCAGGCTCCTCCACACTCCCTGAATGTTCTTTTGCTGCAGCTGCTCCTCCATCCTCCTCTTGTAGCCGGCCTCAGCCTGCCTGAGGCCTCCTCAGCTCCTTCTGCACAGTCCTCAGCTCCTCCTTGTTCCCTGACCTGAAGGCTCTCTTCTTCTCCTTCAACAGAGCCTTCAGTTCACGGTTAATCCATGGCTTGTTGTTTGGAAAACACCGCACCGTCCGGGAGGGAACAATGTTCTCAAAACAGAAGTTGATGTAGTCCGTGATGCACTCTGTGATGGTGTTGATGTCCTCCCCATGTGGGTCCTGGTCTAGTCCTGGTCTAGTCTTGGTCTAGTCTTGGTCTAGTCCTGGTCTAGTCCTGGTCTAGTCCTGTTCTAGTCCTGTTCTAGTCCTGTTCTAGTCCTGTTCTTGTCCTGTTCTAGTCCTGTTCTAGTCCTGGTCTAGTCCTGGTCTAGTCTTGGTCTAGTCCTGTTCTAGTCCTGTTCTAGTCCTGGTCTAGTCCTGGTCGAGTCCTGGTCGAGTCCTGGTCTAGTCCTGGTCTGGTCTTGTCCTGGTCTAGTCCTGTTCTAGTCCTGTTCTAGTCCTGTTCTAGTCCTGTTCTAGTCTTGGTCTAGTCCTGGTCTAGTCCTGTTCTAGTCCTGTTCTTGTCCTGTTCTAGTCCTGTTCTAGTCCTGTTCTAGTCCTGTTCTAGTCCTGTTCTAGTCCTGTTCTAGTCTTGGTCTAGTCCTGGTCTAGTCCTGGTCTAGTCCTGTTCTAGTCCTGGTCTAGTCCTGGTCTAGTCTTGGTCTAGTCCTGGTCTAGTCCTGTTCTAGTCCTGTTCTAGTCCTGTTCTAGTCTTGGTCTAGTCCTGTTCTAGTCCTGTTCTAGTCCTGTTCTAGTCCTGTTCTAGTCCTGGTCGAGTCCTGTTCTAGTCCTGTTCTAGTCCTGGTCGAGTCCTGGTCGAGTCCTGGTCGAGTCCTGGTCGAGTCCTGCCATTTTATCTTAATTTTTCATCAATTTTGTTGTTTTTAATGATATTCCAAACATAATTCTAGAGTCACATAGTTTAATTTGCCCTTCTTTTATTCAGACTCATAAACAGACTCAGAATCACTGTGCACCTGAACCTGCACCTGCCCCTGAACCTGCCCCTGAACCTGCCCCTGAACCTGCCCCTGAACCTGAACCTGCCCCTGAACCTGCCCCTGAACCTGCCCCTGAACCTGCACCTGCCCCTGAACCTGCACCTGCCCCTGAACTGCCTCTTAACCTGCAACTGTCCCTGCATGCACCTGCCCCTCTCTGCACCTGTACCTGTCCCTGAACTTGCACCTGCCCCTGCCTGCACCTGCCCTGCCCTTGTCTGCACCTGCCCCTCTCAGCACCTTCCCCTGCCTGCACCTTCCCCTGCCTGCACCTTCCCCTGCCTGCACCTGCCCTTCTCTGCACCTGCACCTCTCTGCACCTGCACCTCTCTGCACCTGCACCTCTCTGCACCTGCACCTCTCTGCCCCAGTCTGCACCTGCCCCTGTCACCCTGCCCTCCGGCTTAGACTAAACCATATTTTAACGCCACTCTGAAAATGAGACACAGTTCTTCATAATTTCTCCATAAATTTTCCATAAATTCTCTGATTTTTGGACATTTTCCGAGTGGTTTTCCATAAATTCTGATTTTAGACGTTTTCCGAGCGTTTCTCCTGAATTATTGGGAGAGCACATCCATCTTCTGAAGTGTCCAGCTCCGAGCTTTAACCATCGTTTGTCAAACTAAAATACTCTTCACCAGACCACATTTACAGAGAATTCATCATCTAAAGAGGGACAGGACTGGACCGGATCAGACTGGACTAGACTAGAACTGAACCAGGGACTAAAGGGACTGAACCAGGACTTGGTCAAGACTAAACCAGGATTGGATCAAGACTAAACCTGTGCTAATCCAGGACTTTAATTTAATAAACAACAATAAACAATGTTTTAATTACCGGTACCATTGATGAGTTCAAGTTCTAGTCCTAGTTAAGTTCTGGTTCCGTCCAGGTTCAGATTTCATTGAGACCTGGTTTAGGCCTGGACTAACGAGGACCCCGGGGACGCTCCTGTCTGCTCTCGTCAGTGTCTTCACAGATAAATGAGGACAGACTCGGACTCGGACCTGAGGCCACGAAATAAAGACTGAATAATCCTGAATAATGCTTTAATTTAGACATGATTCTAACTCTGCTGTGGTCTTCCTCTGGGCTCCAGTCTCCTCAGGGTCCCTCCCTAAAACTGACATAAACGCAAACAAAACCCTTTCTGCACCGGGACTTAAAGGACTAAACCTGGACTAAAATTAAGTCTAAACAAAAAAAAAACGTGGACTCAATTTGGGTACGAAACCAACTGGACAGAAGGAGATCTTTGCCAATAATTGAAACCAGTATTAAACCAAAGGGCCAAATCCAGATACAAACCAGGTCTTAACCAGGATTTAACCAGGACTTAACCAGGACTAAACCAGGACTAAAATCTATGTCTAAAGTTCTGCTTAACAAGGTTGAACAAATAACAAGACCTGAACTACATTGCGGTCTCAGCAAAGTCCTAAGGACTAAACACGGTATATACATATACATATACATATACATACAAACAAAGGTTTTTAAAAGTGATAAACCAGGTCTGTTTAAATCTGGACTAAACTGCAACTAAATGCAGGATTAAACAGTTTTATCTAGGACTAGGACTACTAAACCAGGATTAATTTAAGAACTAAACCGGGACTAAATGTGGGCCTACTTGGGTATGAAACCATGTCTTAACCAGGACTTAAACCAGGACTTAAACTAAATATAAAAATAGGACTGAAATTTGCTTTAAATCAGGGACTGAATCACGTCTAAACTAGGACTAAATATAGTATAAAAGGCTTTATCTGGTCATACATGTTTCATGTTAATAACTGCGTTTGTGGTTATTTCAGGTTCATTTTCATCCTTTGTTGGCTTCATCTCATATTAGTGTTAACATCAGATACATAAGCACGAGTTTAGACAGGGCTAGCCTCAAAGCGCAGCATAAGCTAAACCTATCACTGACACACGCATGAATAATATGCGTTTATGAGGTAAATATGGATCATTTTCCTATCTCTGTGGTTTTAATTCGAGGTCTGAGGCTACAGCCACGTTCTAAAAGGTTAAATACATTTATCACTGCACCTCCAGCTCTGACAGACGCCCAAAGCTCAACATTTAAGTCACTTTATCAGGCCTTGAATAATGTAACTGTCGGGGTTATTTCAGCCCTGGTTTAGTCCTGGTTTCATACTGGTTTAGACCCAGTTAGTCCCTGACCTTTAGTCCAGTGTTCAAGTCACTGGTTTAGTCCGACGTTTGTCCCTGATTTAGTCCTGGTTTAGTCCCAGGTTAGTCCTAGCTAAACCATCCTTGTTTAGCTCTAATTACCATCCACCTAAAAGCATTTTACTCCCGACTACATGTCATTAAATACATTATAATTATACTACATTACTCACTGCCTCTGTCTCAGATCATCCTCATTTTAACATAACCTTCAGTAAAAATGAGTCACTGTCTCAGAGGGAATATTATTTAAACACATATTATGCAAACTGTACTTTTCCCTCTTATGTTATAACAATGGACCACGTTCATTTAACATTCTTATGAACACATTTGTACTTGAGGTCTTTTTATGTTATTTTTGCATTCTAAAATGTATTCTTAACTTAAAATATAAGGACGAGTAGAAGGAGTAGGAGGAGTAGGAGTAGTAGGAGTAGGAGTAGTAGTAGTATGAGTAGGAGTAGTAGTAGTAGTAGGAGTAGTACGAGTAGTACGAATAGGAGGACTACGCGTAGGAGTAGTAGTACGAGTAGGAGTTGTACGAGTAGGAGTAGGAGTAGTACGAGTAGGAGGACTACGCGTAGGAGTAGGAGTAGTACGAGTAGGAGTAGTACGAGTAGGAGTAGGAGTAGTACGAGTAGGAGTAGTACGAGTAGGAGTAGTACGAGTAGGAGGACTACGCGTAGGAGTAGTACGCGTAGGAGTAGTACGAGTAGGAGTAGTACGAGTAGTACGACTACGCGTAGGAGTAGGAGTAGTACGAGTAGGAGTAGTTCGAGTAGGAGTAGTTCGAGTAGGAGTAGTTCGAGTAGGAGTAGTACGAGTAGGAGTAGTACGAGTAGGAGGACTACGCGTAGGAGTAGTACGAGTAGGAGTAGTACGAGTAGGAGTAGTACGAGTAGGAGGACTACGCGTAGGAGTAGTACGAGTAGGAGTAGTACGAGTCGGAGTAGTACGAGTAGGAGGACTACGCGTAGGAGTAGTAGTACGAGTAGGAGTTGTACGAGTAGGAGTAGGAGTAGTACGAGTAGGAGGACTACGCGTAGGAGTAGGAGTAGTACGAGTAGGAGTAGTACGAGTAGGAGGACTACGCGTAGGAGTAGTAGTACGAGTAGGAGTAGTACGAGTAGGAGTAGTACGAGTAGGAGGACTACGCGTAGGAGTAGTACGCGTAGGAGTAGTACGAGTAGGAGTAGTACGAGTAGGAGTAGTACGAGTAGTACGACTACGCGTAGGAGTAGGAGTAGTACGAGTAGGAGTAGTTCGAGTAGGAGTAGTTCGAGTAGGAGTAGTTCGAGTAGGAGTAGTACGAGTAGGAGTAGTACGAGTAGGAGGACTACGCGTAGGAGTAGTACGAGTAGGAGTAGTACGAGTAGGAGTAGTACGAGTAGGAGGACTACGCGTAGGAGTAGTACGAGTAGGAGTAGTACGAGTCGGAGTAGTACGAGTAGGAGGACTACGCGTAGGAGTAGTAGTACGAGTAGGAGTTGTACGAGTAGGAGTAGGAGTAGTACGAGTAGGAGGACTACGCGTAGGAGTAGGAGTAGTACGAGTAGGAGTAGTACGAGTAGGAGTAGTACGAGTAGGAGGACTACGCGTAGGAGTAGTAGTACGAGTAGGAGTTGTACGAGTAGGAGTAGGAGTAGTACGAGTAGGAGGACTACGCGTAGGAGTAGGAGTAGTACGAGTAGGAGTAGTACGAGTAGGAGTAGTACGAGTAGGAGGACTACGCGTAGGAGTAGTACGCGTAGGAGTAGTACGAGTAGGAGTAGTATGAGTAGTACGACTACGCGTAGGAGTAGGAGTAGTACGAGTAGGAGTAGTTCGAGTAGGAGTAGTTCGAGTAGGAGTAGTTCGAGTAGGAGTAGTACGAGTAGGAGGACTACGCGTAGGAGTAGGAGTAGTACGAGTAGGAGTAGTACGAGTAGGAGGACTACGCGTAGGAGTAGGAGTAGTACGAGTAGGAGTAGTACGAGTAGGAGTAGTACGAGTAGGAGTAGTACGCGTAGGAGTAGTACGCGTAGGAGTAGTACGCGTAGGAGTAGTACGAGTAGGAGTAGTTCGAGTAGGAGTAGTTCGAGTAGGAGTAGTTCGAGTAGGAGTAGTTCGAGTAGGAGTAGTACGAGTAGGAGTAGTACGAGTAGGAGTAGTACGCGTAGGAGTAGTACGCGTAGGAGTAGTACGCGTAGGAGTAGTACGAGTAGGAGTAGTTCGAGTAGGAGTAGTTCGAGTAGGAGTAGTTCGAGTAGGAGTAGTTCGAGTAGGAGTAGTTCGAGTAGGAGTAGTACGAGTAGGAGTAGTATGAGTAGTACGACTACGCGTAGGAGTAGGAGTAGTACGAGTAGGAGTAGTTCGAGTAGGAGTAGTTCGAGTAGGAGTAGTTCGAGTAGGAGTAGTACGAGTAGGAGGACTACGCGTAGGAGTAGTAGGAGTAGGAGTAGTAGGAGTAGTACGAGTAGGAGGACTACGCGTAGTAGTACGAGTAGGAATAGTACGAGTAGGAGTAGTACGAGTAGGAGGACTACGCGTAGGAGTAGTACGAGTAGGAATAGTACGAGTAGGAGTAGTTCGAGTAGGAGTAGTTCAAGTAGGAGTAGTTCGAGTAGGAGTAGTACGAGTAGGAGTAGTCAGGAGCACTCTTAAGCACAGAAATGCTGCTGTCCTGCATGATTGTTAGTTATATATATTTACAAATGATTATGTATAAAATAATATTGTCAGGAGTGATATAGAGCACAGTCCCAGGCCCAGTGCCTCTGTGTGGGTGATTATGATTATTACACTTATATCCACATTCATGGCACTCCACGCGCTTCTCTAGGCAATGAGGGTGAAGTGTCTTGCCTTAGGACACAACGACATGTCCTCTAGCGCCCCACTGTGGCACCTGGTGTTCCAGCGGTCTCCCATCCAAGTACTAACCAGGGCCTGTCCTGCTTAGCATCCGAGAGCTGACCAGATCAGGCCGAAAGTTCATCTTGTCCCGCTCTGGCACCTGGTGACACTGTTTGAGCGTCCAACACGTACATTCTGCCTCTAAACCAGATGCCCCGACACTAAAGTGCTTAAGTCTAAACGTGACAAGAGTCAAAGGGAAGTAAAGACAGGATGTGGTGAGTCGGCCATGTTTGTTTTACTGTCGATTTAACCCAGAATGAGAGTCAAAGAAAACTAAATTAAACTTATAAATGAACTCTAGAATAAGTATCAACCAACTATTAGATTAAAAATAGAACCTAAATGAACCTGGAAGTAAACCGGGCCTTAACCAAAGGACTAAACTAGGGCTAAATCTTTGACAAAACCAGGACTAAAGTAAGATTAAACCAGGACTCAACCAGGCATTTCAAGTTACTGCTCTTTTTTATGCCTTTATTTTCGGAAACCGTCTTTTCACTTCTCCAAACACAATATTTTTTCCTGATTTAATCTTCCGTTTTCTGTTCAACTCTGCAGAAAAACACGACTCAACACTGACAATAACGAGCGTAAATGTGGCGTTTAATGGACGTTAACTGTTCTCTCAGAGACGCGCTCGGACATCCTGCTGATATTTTTAGAATCTTTCCCTGGATGAAATGTAACAATGCAAAGAAACAAACAAATTAAACATGTTATTAACGACATGAGCTCCTCGTTTCTTGTATATTCGGTTAAATGTAGCTTAAAACATGTCGCGTTTGGCAGATATTATAATAATGTCTTGAAAAATAAATTATTAAATCCCTCTGGAACGGCGTAATTGACGTGTCGGGGCCGTGTGGGGTTTTTGACCTCTGTGTTCTTTATCGGCCAATTTGTTGTCACATTTGGGAAACTGTATGATAATAATAACCGTCATATTAGTAATTGTAATTTTGTTTACAGCGTGGACATTGGTGGGCTTTTTAATATAATTTTCTGTGTCGTTAAACATCAAGTGAATGTTAAATTAGAGCTTAATGATCCGCCCACATAAATGTCACGAGTAAAACCTGGAGATACAAATATGATATGATTTTGCAGCTGAACTGGGGGAAAAACAGGACTAAACCAGGGCTAAAACTGAAGACGAACACTAAACTGGACTAAACCTAATGACAAATCAGGACTAAAACTGGGCTAAAACAGGTCTACATTAGAAAAGGACTAATCTGGAGGACTGTAAATCAAGACTGAACTGGGACAAATCAGAACTAAAAGAGGTCTAAATGAACACTACAACAGGAGTAAACCGAAACTAAACGCGGCCTAAACTTGAACTAAACCTAGACTTTAGTTATGCCTAAACTAGAACTAAATATGGGACTATTGTGGGGATTTAAAGCACAACTAAAATCTTAAATCCAATGTAAATGCTATTGTTTTGACTAAATAAAATACAATATATTTTTCCTGTAGCCACTATAACCCCATCTTTCTCTCCCTCCTCGCTCCCCCTCTCCTCCTCTCTCCCCCTCTCCTCCTCTCTCCCCCTCTCCTCCTCCTTCCCTCCCTTCTCTCTAATGGTGTGAATCGTGTCTGAGTCGCTCTTAAATGGTTCCGTCTCTCTCTGATGATTCCCAACGACTCTTCATCTAAATTAACTAGAGATAATGTCGGATCTTTATCCACAAATGAGTCCTGGACCTGGATTAGCCTAATATCAGCCTTTAGACATGGGTTTGTGCCCGTTTGTCCCTTGTTTTAGTCCTTTCTCGGTCTGGCTTTAATCCTTTTTTCGTCCTGGTTTAGTCCTTCTTCAGACCTGGTTTACTCCTGATTTGATTCCGCTTTAGTCCCGCTTTAGTCCCGCTTTAGTCCCTGCTTTTGTCCCGTTTTAGTCCCTGCTTTAGTCCCGCTTTAGTCCCGCTTTAGTCCCGTTTTAGTCCCTGCTTTAGTCCCTGCTTTAGTCCCGCTTTAGTCCCGCTTTAGTCCCTGCTTTAGTCCCCGCTTTAGTCCTGCTTTAGTCCCGCTTTAGTCCCGCTTTAGTCCCTGCTTTAGTCCCCGCTTTAGTCCCCGCTTTAGTCCCCGCTTTAGTCCCCGCTTTAGTCCCGCTTTTTGTCCCGCTTTTTGTCCCGCTTTAGTCCCGGCTTTAGTCCCGCTTTAGTCCCGCTTTAGTCCCTGCTTTAGTCCTGCTTTAGTCCCTGCTTTAGTCCCTGCTTTAGTCCCGCTTTAGTCCCGCTTTAGTCCCGCTTTAGTCCCTGCTTTAGTCCTGCTTTAGTCCCCGCTTTAGTCCCGCTTTAGTCCCTGCTTTAGTCCCGCTTTAGTCCCGCTTTAGTCCTGCTTTAGTCCCGCTTTAGTCCCTGCTTTAGTCCTGCTTTAGTCCTGCTTTAGTCCCTGCTTTACTCCCGCTTTAGTCTCTGCTTTAGTCTCTGCTTTAGTCCTGCTTTAGTCCCGCTTTAGTCCCTGCTTTAGTCCCGCTTTAGTCCTGCTTTAGTCCTGATCTAGTCCCGCTTTAGTCCCGCTTTAGTCCCGCTTTAGTCCCGCTTTAGTCCTGATCTAGTTCCGGTCTAGTCCCTGTTCAAGCCCTGTTATTCCATTAGTGGTTAATTGATTCTGTTGATGGTTAATTAGCCAAGAGTGAGAACGGGTCTAGACCTCGTTAGTCCCTCGTTAGTCCTGGTTGAGATCTCGTCAGTCCCTTAATGAGGCTCTAATGAAGGGGAGCAGACAGTGTGGAGCTAACAGCATCCATCACTGTCAGGACTACAGAGGAGGGGGGCATCATGGGAAGTGTAGTCCGCGTAGATTCATCTGATTTAGAACCCTCTGAATCTGTGGCCTCAGTAAAACGGTTTATATTCCAGGAGTACATTTGACTGAACATTTGTCCCAAGTATGGTTACTATAGCAACTCGAGCAGGGCATGAGCAAGCGGATCAGTATTGGTCCAATAATTACGTATTTAGCCCATTACACAATCACGCCACTAATTACTTATTATTTATAGTTCAGATAAATATGTGTTGTTGTTTTTTTGCGATCTTTACTATAACTTATAAAGATCACATCTACTCAATAAAGATTATAACTACAGAAGTCTTTAGGGCTGAACCAGGGCTGAACCAGGGCTAAACCAGGGCTAAACCAGGGCTAAACCAGGGCTGAACCAGGGCTAAACCAGGGCTAAACCAGGGCTGAACCAGGGCTAAACCAGGGCTAAACCAGGGCTAAACCAGGGCTAAACCAGGGCTGAACCAGGGCTAAACCAGGGCTAAACCAGGGCTAAACCAGGGCTGAACCAGGGCTAAACCAGGGCTAAACCAGGGTTAAACCAGGGCTGAACCAGGGCTAAACCAGGGCTAAACCGGGGCTAAACCGGGGCTAAACCGGGGCTAAACCGGGGCTAAACCGGGGCTAAACCGGGGCTAAACCAGGGCTAAACCAGGGCTGAACCAGGGCTAAACCAGGGCTAAACTGGGGCTAAACAAAGGCTCAACCAGGACTGAACTAGGGCTAAACAAATTCTAAACAAAGGCTAAACCAGTGCTAAACAAAGGCCAAACAAAAGCTAAACCAGGGCTAAACCAAGACTGAACCGGGACTAAACCGGGGCTGAACCGGGGCTGAACCGGGGCTGAAGGGCTAAACCAGGGCTAAACAAAGGCTCAACCAGGACTGAACTAGGGCTAAACAAAGGCTAAACAAAGGCTAAACCAGTGCTAAACAAAGGCCAAACAAAGGCTAAACCAGGGCTAAACCAAGGCTCAACCAGGACTGAACTAGGGCTAAACAAAGGGTAAAACAGGGCTAAACCAGGGCTAAACAAAGGCTAAACCAGGGCTAAACCAGGACTGAACTAGGGCTAAACAAAGGCTAAACCAGGGCTAAACAAAGGCTAAACCAGGACTGAACTAGGGCTAAACAAAGGCTAAACCAGGGCTAAACCAGGGCTAAACAAAGGCTAAACCTGGGCTAAACAAAGGCTAAACCAGGACTGAACTAGGGCTAAACAAAGGCTGAACCAGGGCTAAACCAGGGCTAAACAAAGGCTAAACAAAGGCTAAACCTGGGCTAAACAAAGGCTAAACCAGGACTGAACTAGGGCTAAACAAAGGCTAAACCAGGGCTAAACAAAGGCTAAACCAGGGCTAAACAAAGGCTAAACCAGGACTGAACTAAGGCTAAACAAAGGCTAAACCAGGGCTAAACAAAGGCTAAACCAGGACTGAACTAGGGCTAAACAAAGGCTAAACCAGGGCTAAACAAAGGCTAAACCAGGACTGAACCAGGGCTAAACAAAGGCTAAACCTGGGCTAAACAAAGGCTAAACCAGGACTGAACTAGGGCTAAACAAAGGCTGAACCAGGGCTAAACCAGGGCTAAACAAAGGCTGAACCAGGGCAAAGCATGTCTAAATGTGCTGTGAGATAATGTCTCACATGTCTAATGAGCTGTCAGAGCTCATTAGACTCATTAGAACCACAGAAACAAGACTCACGTTTATGTCGCGTCTCAGACCAGACGACAGAAGCCGGGATGAGGAATGTGTCTGTGAAGCTGGAGTTTAGTTTAAAAGCCAACAGGCAGATTCTTGCATCTCTGTGGAGGGAGACAGGAGGGTGTGGAGGGAGACAGGAGGGTGTGGAGGGAGACAGGAGGGTGTGGAGGGAGACAGGAGGGTGTGGAGGGAGACAGGAGGGTGTGGAGGGAGAGAGGAGGGTGTGGAGGGAGACAGGAGGGTGTGGAGGGAGAGAGGAGGGTGTGGAGGGAGACAGGAGGGTGTGGAGGGAGAGAGGAGGGTGTGGAGGGAGAGAGGAGGGTGTGGAGGGAGAGAGGAGGGTGTGGAGGGAGACAGGAGGGTGTAGAGGGAGAGAGGAGGGTGTAGAGGGAGAGAGGAGGGTGTGGAGGGAGACAGGGGGGTGTGGAGGGAGACAGGAGGGTGTGGAGGGAGACAGGAGGGTGTGGAGGGAGAGAGGAGGGTGTGGAGGGAGAGAGGAGGGTGTGGAGGGAGACAGGAGGGTGTGGAGGGAGACAGGAGGGTGTGGAGGGAGAGAGGAGGGTGTGGAGGGAGACAGGAGGGTGTGGAGGGAGAGAGGAGGGTGTGGAGGGAGACAGGATGGAGACAGGATGGAGACAGGAGGGAGACAGGATGGAGACAGGATGGAGACAGGAGGGAGACAGGAGGGAGACAGGAGGGTGTGGAGGGAGACAGGAGGGAGACAGGAGGGTGTGGAGGAAGACAGGATGGAGACAGGAGGGAGACAGGAGGGTGTGGAGGGAGACAGGATGGAGACAGGAGGGTGTGGAGGGAGACAGGATGGAGACAGGAGGGAGACAGGAGGGAGACAGGAGGGAGACAGGAGGGTGTGGAGGGAGACAGGATGGAGACAGGAGGAAGACAGGAGGGAGACAGGAGGGAGACAGGAGGGAGACAGGAGGGTGTGGATGGAGACAGGATGGAGACAGGATGGAGACAGGAGGGAGACAGGAGGGAGACAGGAGGGAGACAGGAGGGAGACAGGAGGGAGACAGGAGGGTGTGGAGGGAGACAGGAGGGAGACAGGAGGGAGACAGGAAGGAGACAGGAGGGTGTGGAGGGAGACAGGAGGGAGACAGGAGGGTGTGGAGGGAGACAGGATGGAGACAGGATGGAGACAGGAGGGAGACAGGAGGGTGTGGAGGGAGACAGGAGGGAGACAGGAGGGTGTGGAGGGAGACAGGAGGGAGACAGGAGGGAGACAGGATGGAGACAGGAGGGAGACAGGAGGGTGTGGAGGAAGACAGGATGGAGACAGGATGGAGACAGGAGGGAGACAGGAGGGAGACAGGAGGGAGACAGGAGGGTGTGGAGGGAGACAGGAGGGAGACAGGAGGGAGACAGGAGGGAGACAGGAGGGAGACAGGAGGGAGACAGGAGGGAGACAGGAGGGAGACAGGAGGGTGTGGAGGGAGACAGGAGGGAGACAGGAGGGTGTGGAGGGAGACAGGAGGGTGTGGAGGGAGACAGGAGGGTGTGGAGGGAGACAGGAGGGAGACAGGAGGGAGACAGGAGACAGGAGGGAGACAGGAGGGAGACAGGAGGGTGTGGAGGGAGACAGGATGGAGACAGGAGGGAGACAGGAGGGTGTGGAGGGAGACAGGATGGAGACAGGATGGAGACAGGAGGGAGACAGGAGGGTGTGGAGGGAGACAGGATGGAGACAGGAGGGAGACAGGAGGGTGTGGAGGAAGACAGGATGGAGACAGGATGGAGACAGGATGGAGACAGGAGGGAGACAGGAGGGAGACAGGAGGGAGACAGGAGGGTGTGGAGGGAGACAGGATGGAGACAGGAGGAAGACAGGAGGGAGACAGGAGGGAGACAGGAGGGTGTGGAGGGAGACAGGATGGAGACAGGACAGGATGGAGACAGGATGGAGACAGGATGGAGACAGGAGGGAGACAGGAGGGAGACAGGAGGGAGACAGGAGGGAGACAGGAGGGTGTGGAGGGAGACAGGAGGGAGACATGAGGGAGACAGGAGGGAGACAGGATGGAGACAGGAGGGAGACAGGAGGGTGTGGAGGAAGACAGGATGGAGACAGGATGGAGACAGGAGGGAGACAGGAGGGAGACAGGAGGGTGTGGAGGGAGACAGGATGGAGACAGGAGGGAGACAGGAGGGAGACAGGAGGGTGTGGAGGGAGACAGGAGGGAGACAGGAGGGAGACAGGAGGGTGTGGAGGGAGACAGGAGGGAGACAGGAGGGAGACAGGAGGGAGACAGGAGGGAGACAGGAGGGGAGAGAGCATGAGAGAGGGAGAAGGGGACTAGACCTGGATCAAGACTGAGTTCAGGCCTGATGAGATTTAAAGTGCTCTTAATTAGAACAATTACCCTCTGCTGTCCACACCTCATCACTACTCGTTAACATTACCACGCACACACATACAAGGATGCAGCAAAGAGCACCTGACCAGGACTAAAGCAGGACAAAAGCAGGACAAAAGCAGGACTAAACCAGGACTAAACCAGGACTAAACCAGGACAAAAGCAGGACTAAACCAGGACTAAACCAGGACTAAACCAGGACTAAACCAGGACTAAAGCAGGACAAAAGCAGGACTAAACCAGGACTAAACCAGGACTAAACCAGGACTAAACCAGGACTAAACCAGGACTAAACCAGGACTAAACCAGGACTAAACAAGGACTAAACCAGGACTAAACAAGGACTAAACCAGGACTAAACCAGGACCTGACCAGGACCAAACCAGGACCAAACCAGGACTAAACCAGGACTAAACCAGGACCTGACCAGGATCTGACCAGGACCAAACCAGGACTAAAGCAGGACTAAAGCAGGACTAAAGCAGGACTAAACCAGGACTAAACCAGGACTAAAACAGGACCTCACCAGGACCTCACCAGGACCAGACCAGGACCAGACCAGGACTAGACCAGGACCAGACCAGGACCTGACCAGGACTAAACCAGGACCAAACCAGCACTAAACCAGGTCTAAACCAGGTCTAAACCAGGTCTAAACCAGGTCTAAACCAGGACCTGACCAGGACCAAACCAGGACCAAACCAGGACTAAACCTGGACTAAACCAGGGACAAAACCAGGGACAAAACCAGGGACAAAACCAGGGACAGAACCAGGGACAAAACCAGGGACAAAACCAGGGACAAAACCAGGGACAGAACCAGGATTTACCGAGCCTGAAATGAAGGCTACACATGTTGTTGAACTTGAGCATCAGTTCATTAGAGCACTTATCCCAGTGTGAGCGGTCAGAGTTGGTTGGCATCATTAGCCTCATTAGCATCATTAGCACAAAGTGACTAATCCTACTGTTAAACACATCTGACACATGTTAGCACGTTAGCACAATACAACCACGAGTCTGAAGAGAAACCCCATATTTATATGTGGTACTAAATCTAATATAAAATGCATTTAAATGTCGTGCTAATCATGTTAAAAGCAGCTGTAGTTCATTAGAGCAGCTGATTGACTTGAAAAAATGCTTCATTCAACTTTTATTTGACCTGCAAATCATCAAATGCCTCAATGAACCAGTGTGAATGAGACAAAAGAGTCTAATCTGTCCCACTGCTGCGAGCCACAGTAAAACTACTCTGACCCTGTCCAAAACTACTCTGACCCTGTCCAAAACTACTCTGACCCTGTCCAAGTCCAAAACTACACTGACCCTGTCCAAAACTACACTGACCCTGTCCAAGTCCAAAACTACACTGACCCTGTCCAAAACTACACTGACCCTGTCCAAGTCCAAAACTACACTGACCCTGTGCAAAACTACTCTGACCCTGTGCAAAACTACACTGACCCTGTCCAAAACTACACTGACCCTGTCCAAGTCCAAAACTACTCTGACCCTGTCCAAAACTACACTGACCCTGTGCAAAACTACACTGACCCTGTCCAAAACTACACTGACCCTGTGCAAAACTACACTGACCCTGTCCAAAACTACACTGACCCTGTCCAAAACTACACTGACCCTGTCCAAGTCCAAAACTACTCTGACCCTGTCCAAAACTACACTGACCCTGTGCAAAACTACACTGACCCTGTGCAAAACTACACTGACCCTGTCCAAAACTACACTGACCCTGTCCAAAACTACACTGACCCTGTCCAAAACTACACTGACCCTGTCCAAAACTACACTGACCCTGTCCAAGTCCAAAACTACTCTGACCCTGTCCAAAACTACTCTGACCCTGTCCAAAACTACTCTGACCCTGTGCAAAACTACTCTGACCCTGTCCAAAACTACACTGACCCTGTCCAAGTCCAAAACTACTCTGACCCTGTCCAAAACTACTCTGACCCTGTGCAAAACTACTCTGACCCTGTCCAAAACTACTCTGACCCTACACTGACCCTGTCCAAAACTACTCTGACCCTGTCCAAAACTACTCTGACAAAACTACTCTGACCCTGTCCAAAACTGACCCTGTCCAAAACTACACTGACCTGTGCACAGGTAAAAGACATAAGGGTGAATATGTTAATTAGAGCAATTATCTACAGCGCCTCATTAGCATCACAAGTGTTTGGCACAGGAAGGTCAATGTAACCTGTCAAATCCTTCTAATCATGTTAAAGCAAGGCCAACAACAAGGAGAGACCAGAGGACTAGACCAGAGACTAGACCAGAGGACTAGACCAGGGGACTAGACCAGAGGACTAGACCAGAGGACTAGACCAGAGGACTAGACCAGAGGACTAGACCAGGGGACTAGACCAGGGGACTAGACCAGGGGACTAGACCAGGGGACTAGACCAGAGGACTAGACCAGAGGACTAGACCAGAGGACTAGACGACTAGACCAGAGGACTAGACCAGGGGACTAGACCAGGGGACTAGACCAGAGGACTAGACCAGAGGACTAGACCAGGGGACTAGACCAGAGGACTAGACCAGGGGACTAGACCAGGGGACTAGACCAGAGGACTAGACCAGGGGACTAGACCAGGGGACTAGACGACTAGACCAGAGGACTAGACCAGGGGACTAGACCAGAGGACTAGACGACTAGACCAGAGGACTAGACCAGAGGACTAGACCAGAGGACTAGACCAGAGGACTAGACCAGGGGACTAGACCAGGGGACTAGACCAGGGGACTAGACCAGGGGACTAGACCAGAGGACTAGACCAGGGGACTAGACCAGAGGACTAGACCAGGGGACTAGACCAGAGGATTAGACCAGAGACTAGACCAGAGGACTAGACCAGGGGACTAGACCAGAGGACTAGACCAGGGGACTAGACCAGAGGACTAGACCAGGGGACTAGACCAGGGGACTAGACCAGGGGACTAGACCAGAGGACTAGACCAGAGGACTAGACCAGGGGACTAGACCAGAGGATTAGACCAGAGGACTAGACCAGGGACTAGACCAGAGGACTAGACCAGGGACTAGACCAGAGGATTAGACCAGAGACTAGACCAGAGGATTAGACCAGAGACTAGACCAGAGGACTAGACCAGGGGACTAGACCAGGGGACTAGACCAGGGGACTAGACCAGGGGACTAGACCAGAGGACTAGACCAGAGGACTAGACCAGGGGACTAGACCAGGGGACTAGACCAGGGGACTAGACCAGGGACTAGACCATGGACTAGACCAGTCCAGACTCCAGTCCTATGTGTGATGGGAGCAGAACAATAACTGACAGAAGCTCTGATATGTATTTGTTTATGTCACGTGTTGGACCAGAGTTCTAGTTCTTCTTATATTCTGTGTCTTTCGTCCTCAGAGAGGAGCGTGAGCGTTGGATCCGGGCCAAATACGAGCAGCGCTTGTTCCTTTCGCCCCTGCCGCCCTCAGACCTGCCCCTAGGCCAGGCTCTGCTCAGGGCTGTTGCCGACGACGACCTCCCCTCTGTGGTCCTGATCCTGGCTCACGGCTCCAGAGTCCAAGTGAACCAGACCTACAACGAGACCGACCCGAGGACCGCACTGCACCTGTCGGCCAGCAGGGGCAACGTCGTGGTGACACAGTTGCTCATATGGGTACGTTTATCTGACCCGGTCTGAGTCTGGAACCAGGACTGAACCAGGACTGAACCAGGACTGAACCAGGACTAAACCAGGACTAAACCTGGACTAAACCTGGACTAAACCAGAACTAAACCAGGACTAAACCAGGACTAAACCAGGACTAAACCAGGACTGAACCAGGCTCTGAACAAACATCTACACCACGGCTCAACCATAGTGTCCTTTCAAAGCATTTCAAAAGGTTTAAGCCTGGTGTCCACTGCGGGATCTTTGTCTGTGTAACATTTTATAGAAGTCACCAAAGTTCTACTGGTCACCTGAGGCTAGGGGGTAAAAGGGAGTAAAGAAGCAAATATGAGGAAATATGTCCCATGGTTCTCTTCTACCACCAATATTTCAAAATAGTACTTGATATCAGTGGCGGGCCGTGGGTCTGGGACCTGGGCCTTCAGTGAGGTCCTTCACAGTCCCACCCGAATGAATCCACCTCTTATTACCATCATTATGATGCCAGGGCTCTTGTCGTTGTGACCTTGAATTGCAGTACAACACAGTTCAAGACAAGTTGTTTGTGTATCACATATTCACGTCCTTGTCTCTCTTCTCCTCAGTACGGCGTTGACGTCGGTGGTCGTGACGCTCTGGGCCACAGCGCTCTGGCTTACGCTCGTCAGGCTCAGAGTCAGGACTGTGCCGAGGTCCTTGTTCAGTACGGCTGCCCCGAAGACCGCCTTCCGTTAGCACCGCTGCAAGCCCCGCTAGCTGCCACGCCCAATCTGTCACGGAGGAACATGAATCGCAACAACAGCTGCAGCAGCGCCGGATCTGCGTCGCTGCTATAGACCACGCCCACAAACTTAAACACTAACAAGGATGAAGTTTAATATTTGTATTACGGAGTCACATGACCACCGCGAAGGACGATGGGAGATGTGGTCCATAAGTGCAAAACAACTTTACAAATGCAAACGAAACATTAGAGCACATTCAAGACGTTAAAACAAAAGCAGAACACGTTTCACTAAACACATGCAGCCTGAGCTGTAGTGCAGGGGGCCAAACTGTGGTCCGGGGGTCAAACTGTGGCCCCTCAGACCCATTGATGTTGGCCCTCAGGCTTCCTGATAAATTTGCCCAAACAACAAAAAGTAGTATAACATGTTTATGTTATACCTAACATTCATGTTCCAAGTCTTATTAAAGGTGGAGTCACATCAGAACTATGTTTGGGGCCCTCTGCTCCGTACACATTTCAAAATGTGGCCCTCGGTGGAAAAAGTTTGGACACCTCTGATTTAATGAATATGTTCTAATTTTCTGTGATAATGTTTCATGTAAATGTGCATTTGTGTTGCACTCCTGGGCCACTGTCGGGTAAAACGCTGCTGTTTGTGTGTGAGAACCTAAAACGACACTAGATGACACAGATGTGGTAAGAAGACAGAAAGTGGGAAAATGATGAATTTGAATTTAGAGGAGGAAGAAGAGCTGAAGGATTAAGAGTCGACTAAAGAAGTGCTCCACAAAGGACAAATAACTCAAATCTGAAAAATAAATAATTCATGAAATTCTGAGATTTTTGGAGTCCCGATCCGATACTGGTATTTGTATCGCCTGCCAATCATGGCATTTTTAAAGTATTGGCTTCCATCTGATTTAGTGAATAGATTGGGCCGATACAAGCTGCTAATGCTAATGCGACGCTAAAGTCCAGAGCAGCAGAAACACTGAGGAGGCCCTGGCCCTGCGCAGCTACAGTTTATTTATTAGTAAAGACACTGATTGTGTTTTTATGTCTGCGCTGCCTCCGCTGAGCCTCAAGAGTCAAATCCAGACGTTGTCCAGCCTCTGCACTGGAGCAATGTGTTAGCAATGTGTTAGCAATGTGCTAACGTGTTTATGCATATTAAGTAGCCATGTGCTCTGGGTCTTCCCTCATTTACAGTCCTTAAACATGAATGATGGGAAATAGCATGGCTTTAAAGTAAACGGACGTGTGTCACAGTGAGAGTCATGAAGCTGCTGTACTAGAGCTGAAAACAATTATAAATATGCTTATTTTCTACTGGTAATTCATTAAACTGGTGCTGAATTCAGCATTTGATACTTCAGTGTTTATAAAGGATCAAACTAAACTAATGTGAATAAAAACATTCAAATGAAGAAGATCAGTATCAGATCGGGCCACTGCTTAGACAAAACCTTTGTGTTTGTTGGTTAGACGTTGGAAAAAGAAATGTTTGGATGTTTTTATGTTGCTGGACAAATTGGAATGTTTAAGACGATAGAATGAGATGTGTTTTTTTTGCCACTACAAAATAAGAAAAGCAGTTTGAAGTGGATGGACATGTACAGATATTTAAATCGACACTAAACACAAAAACAGACGAGCACTTCTTGTTTTGACACTACAAAAAACGAATCGGAAAAACCTTTTCAAGTCTGTAATATGATCGTGACGGAACAACCCGACAACCACAAAGGACACTGGGAAATGTAGTCCACAAGCTTCCTCCACATGTGGACATTTACTGGAGGAAAGACAGTTTTTTACCTCATCGACAACGGCCAGTTCCTGTGACATCACCACCGAGAGCCAATCAGAATCCAGCTTCAGAAATTCAAAAACTCTTTAAAAAATGGTCCCACGTTCGGGACACAGTTTTATAGATGTAGTTTGTGAGTGACGCATGTTTTTCTAATGTTTATTTAAATTGTGAATCTTCAGATTTTCATTGCTGGACCAATGTTTGAGGAAAACTCGGTGAGAAAATGAGGGATTTTTTTTTTCTTGTTTTTTTATGTTAAATATTTTTAAAGTGTACAGACCCGCTCAGGGAACTCTATGTTTTTGATTTCATTGAAATTTGATTGAAAAAGAAACTTGGCAATTTGGTTTCAATTTGACACAAAAAACACAGAAATCTCAAAAGAAAAATGCAAAAAAAAAAAAAAAAAAAAAAAACAGGGACTTGAACCAGGGACTGAACCAGAGACTTGAACCAGGGACTGAACCAGAGACTTGAACCAGGGACTGAACCAGGGACTGAACCAGGGACTGAACCAGGGACTGAACCAGAGACTTGAACCAGAGACATGAACCAGGGACTGAACCAGAGACTGAACCAGGGACTGAACCAGAGACTTGAACCAGAGACATGAACCAGGGACTGATCCAGGGACTGATCCAGGGACTGAACCAGGGACTGAACCAGGGACTGAACCAGAGACTTGAACCAGGGACTGATCCAGGGACTGATCCAGGGACTTAAACCAGGGACTTGAACCAAGTACTTGAACCAGGGACTGAACCAGAACTTTACTGCACCATGTTTTTGTTCTGTTTATTATCTATTATTATGATCTGGTTGTTTTTTTTTTAGATTTCTGTGTTCTTGTCGAATCAAATGCTCTTAAATATAAACCCAAGCATAAAAAAATAAGCCACAAAAGGACTCAAAGGGAAAATGTGTCACAGATGTAACGTTTTTATTTCCTAAAACATAATTTCTGACAGTGTAAAACCTCACGACGAAGGGCTTCTCTCTGTACTCACACAGACTCATCACACAGACTCATCACACGGACTCATCACACAGGCTCATCACACAGACTCATCACACGGACTCATCACACGGACTCATCACACAGACTCATCACACAGACTCATCACACAGACTCATCACACGGACTCATCACACGGACTCATCACACAGGCTCATCACACGGACTCATCACACGGGCTCATCACACAGACTCATCACACGGGCTCATCACACAGACTCATCACACAGACTCATCACACGGACTCATCACACGGACTCATCACACGGGCTCATCACACAGACTCATCACACAGACTCATCACACGGACTCATCACACGGACTCATCACACGGACTCATCACACGGACTCATCACACGGGCTCATCACACAGACTCATCACACGGACTCATCACACGGACTCATCACACGGACTCATCACACAGACTCATCACACAGACTCATCACACAGACTCATCACACGGGCTCATCACACAGACTCATCACACGGACTCATCACACAGACTCATCACACGGACTCATCACACGGACTCATCACACGGACTCATCACACGGACTCATCACACGGACTCATCACACGGACTCATCACACGGACTCATCACACGGACTCATCACACGGGCTCATCACACGGACTCATCACACGGACTCATCACACGGACTCATCACACGGGCTCATCACACGGGCTCATCACACGGGCTCATCACACGGACTCATCACACGGGCTCATCACACAGACTCATCACACGGACTCATCACACAGACTCATCACACGGACTCATCACACGGACTCATCACACAGACTCATCACACGGACTCATCACACGGGCTCATCACACAGACTCATCACACGGACTCATCACACGGACTCATCACACGGGCTCATCACACGGACTCATCACACGGACTCATCACACGGACTCATCACACGGACTCATCACACGGACTCATCACACGGACTCATCACACGGACTCATCACACGGACTCATCACACGGACTCATCACACGGACTCATCACACGGACTCATCACACGGACTCATCACACGGACTCATCACACGGACTCATCACACGGACTCATCACACGGACTCATCACACGGACTCATCACACGGACTCATCACACGGACTCATCACACGGACTCATCACACGGACTCATCACACGGGCTCATCACACGGACTCATCACACGGACTCATCACACGGACTCATCACACGGACTCATCACACGGACTCATCACACGGACTCATCACACGGACTCATCACACGGGCTCATCACACGGACTCATCACACGGACTCATCACACGGACTCATCACACGGGCTCATCACACGGGCTCATCACACGGGCTCATCACACGGACTCATCACACGGGCTCATCACACAGACTCATCACACGGACTCATCACACGGGCTCATCACACGGGCTCATCACACGGGCTCATCACACGGACTCATCACACGGACTCATCACACGGGCTCATCACACGGACTCATCACACGGACTCATCACACGGACTCATCACACGGACTCATCACACGGACTCATCACACGGACTCATCACACGGACTCATCACACGGACTCATCACACGGACTCATCACACGGACTCATCACACGGACTCATCACACGGACTCATCACACGGACTCATCACACGGACTCATCACACGGACTCATCACACGGGCTCATCACACGGGCTCATCACACGGGCTCATCACACGGGCTCATCACACGGGCTCATCACACGGGCTCATCACACGGACTCATCACACGGACTCATCACACGGACTCATCACACGGACTCATCACACGGACTCATCACACGGACTCATCACACGGACTCATCACACGGACTCATCACACGGACTCATCACACGGACTCATCACACGGACTCATCACACGGACTCATCACACGGACTCATCACACGGACTCATCACACGGACTCATCACACGGACTCATCACACGGACTCATCACACGGACTCATCACACGGACTCATCACACGGACTCATCACACGGACTCATCACACGGACTCATCACACGGACTCATCACACGGGCTCATCACACGGGCTCATCACACGGGCTCATCACACGGACTCATCACACGGACTCATCACACGGACTCATCACACGGACTCATCACACAGACTCATCACACAGTCTGTGTGATGAGTCTGTGTGACCAGGACTAAACCAGGGACTAAACCAGGACTAAACCAGGGGCTAAACCAGGAGCTAAACCAGGACTCGACTCATTATGAATTATTAAAGAGATGAATGAATAAAACATTTGGTCATTTAGAAACTTCTGGAAAAGGTGAATCTTCGTGAATGTAAATCTGACGTTTCTGACTGGCGATGATTTAAAGAAGCTCCAAACTGTAAGACTTTTATTCTCAAAGTGTCTCCGTCCTGTTTCCTGTTTAACTTCTACGAAAATCTACAAAAGCAATATCCATGGTTTGTTCACATATCGACTTCTACTGCGGATGTTTTCTGTTCCTTCACAAACGTCAAAAATGGTTTATCCACTTTCATTCTGTTCTATTTATTTTGTTTTGTTTCTTTGTGCCATGTTCTGTTCTCTCCTGAAACACTTCCCTCTCCATAACTCAACTCACATTTACAAGATTCAGCCATGAAAAGGAAGCATTAGAAAATAATACACTAATTATGTGCTGACTTTTAATAATGAATAAATCCATATCTAGTTTTAACACTAAAACAAAACTCAAAATCCTTCGTCAATTAAAAGGACTTTAAGCCATAAGATTGACATGGTTCAACTAAAAAATATGTAAGAATCACCAATATCTGCGCAAACTTCTTACTAAAACACCTTACATAAGCGCTAAACACAGCAATTTTCTTAGTTTATTGTATTTTTGTCCATTTCACAACATGTTTCTCTCTAAAACGTCCTCACTTCCTTTTCAAATCCATATCTAAATGACAAATATCATGTTTTATTTTCCATTTTTGTGAAGTTTCTGCCATTTTTGTCATTTTGTCTGTGTAAATATAGTTCTGTGTATTAGCCCCGCCCACTTACCTGTCAGGTGTGTAAGCTCCGCCCACTATCTGTCCTCATGACGTCACCGTAGAAACGTTTATTCTGATATTAAGATTAATTTGTACAGTCGCTGTTTAAGTGAATAAAAACACAAGAACCTTTCAGTGAATGTCTGCGGTTATTACTCCAGATGCCCTCCCATTCCTCTGCATATGTGTCAGATGCCCTCCCATTCCTCTGTATATGTGTCAGATG
>NW_027315723.1:6610473-6667973 GCF_026437365.1 Eucyclogobius newberryi
TTCTAAAGAGTATTGATAAAAACGTCAGGAAAACGCCGATACGTCACTATTAAAGGCCCATTATTTCCGTTGAAGCATAAATTGTTTCGTGTTATTAAATTGACACGTTCTTTGGCAAAGCGCCGGTGCGTAACACCAAGTGCGCGACATTTACACCTTAAATCATGGCCATTCCACTGGGGACGATGTAAAGAAGTCCATATGGGTTACAAGAACTATTTATTATTATTGATTAAGTGGCGCTTATTGCTTTTAAATCGACGGGACTTTGATTGACAGCGCGTAAAAGTCAGTGCGTAATGAGGAGTTAACGAAGAGAAGCGAGCCACGCCACGGTCCAGAGCAGACACGGGACTCCTCCCGGGACTCCTCCTGCTGCTGCGGCCCGGGGAGAGGAGGGTGAGCCCGGGGGAGGAGGAGTGACCGGGGCCGGGGAGAGGAGAGTGTGATCCCGGGGGAGGAGGAGTGACCAGGGCCGGGGAGAGGGGAGTGTGATCCCGGGAGAGGAGGAGGAGTGACCGGAGAGAGGAGAGTGTGATCCCGGGGGAGGAGGAGTGACCAGGGCCGGGGAGAGGAGAGTGAGATCCCGGGAGAGGAGGAGGAGGAGGAGGAGGAGGAGGAGGAGGAGGAGGAGGAGGAGGAGGAGGAGAGAGAGCGACGCGGTGATTTTTAGTCTTTAAGTCGAGATACTGCAGCAGGTGAACCAAAACATCTTCAAAGTTTAGAGATCAATTTGAAACGTCCTCAGTAGATTTCAGCCCCTAAATGTAAAGAAAACATATGATTGTTTTTAATAATTGGCCTTAAATGGCCCCATCCTTCTGAATCTAAAGGATAATAAATATAAATGTTTAGGAGGTTTGATACTAAAGGCTGATATTTAGCCGTGTTCTCTTTTTCGTTAACTCGGGTTTATTTTGTTGTTGTTGAGTTTGATTCAATGTGTTTTCATATATTAAATATTTATTGTGCTGAAGGAAAACGTCCAAACCAAAGTCTTGAATCCGAATCTCTAAATGTGATCAAAGGGAGAAAGAATCAGATGTTTGTTTATGAGAGTCAGTGCGGGTTTGTTGCATCTGGCGCATATTTACAGCTGTTTTCTCCTCTATATAATATAATATAATATAATATAATATAATATAATATATTATAATATAATATAATATAATATAATATAATATACCAAATACAAAGTGCCATATGAACCCCTGACTTTACCTGAGGCGTGTGTGAATTCAAAGTTACCCATGAATTTTTTACATTTTGAAATAAATATAACAATTGTAACTTCAACTTCCCAAACGTTTTAAAAATCCAATAATTATTTAGTCATTCACAAGATTATTTTGGAATTTTGGGTCATTGTCATCCAAACTATTTCAATTGAATTTATTTTTGTAGCGTCTGAAATCACGACAGTTAAAATGTTAAACAGATTAAAATGTTCACATGAACTCTGAATTAATAACCAAAATAACTCCACTTTATTTATTCTGTACAATATCGGAAAGTTGTGAATAAAAACTAAGTTAAACCAGTTCAAACTTTTAACACTGACGTTTTTAAACTGCGCGTAAATAAAGGTCTGAAATCAGACACGCGGCGCGGGACACACACTTCTGTGTTTTTACTCAGAATATAACCATCATTTCAGGGCATAAATATAGAAATATATCGAGTAAAATGCGTATTATTTGTGTCAAGTGTATACATATTTAGCCTTGATAAAAGGCCTGTTTTATTCGGATCTGCGGGAAAAGGCCGCGCTCTTCTCACACATTCGGCCGTTTCCGGAAAACATCGGTTCTTTCCGTAAACTCTTAGAATAATTGACATGCACGTGAATGTCCGAGCGTGACCGCGGCTTTGGTTTGTGAGTCAAACACTTCGGCTCTGTCCGGCTGAACCTCGGCCTTTTCCGTCAGACGCGCGGGACGTGACACGCGCGTGAAGCAAAACACGTCCAATCATTGAGCATTATTAACTATATTGTTACATTTAAATGAAACAGGTTTTCACTTCCACATGTTCTTACACTTCAGAGACATCAATAATTCAGCACGCGCCTGTGTTTGATTGGACATGACAGGATCTGAGGCCTCTCATTGGCCTCTTCATGTCAGTGAACAGGACGTAATTAAATCCAATTAATGTTGACCTAGATCCTGTTAATGACGCCTTTGGAAATCTAACCCACATTTAAACGTTTGTTCACGTAAATGTCCCGCCAGGGCGCGTGCGCGTGACGCAGCGGAGTAACGGGATTTAAACAAGTTTTTCACGCCCGTTTGTTTCTTACAAAAAAAACGCATTATTATTGGTTGTTGTCTGGTTATGAGCCAAAAAACTGTAGTTATTAGATTTTAAAATAGATTAATTCTGTACAATCACTTTTATTTTCCAAGTTTGTGCGGGATTTTTCAGTCTTTAAGGTTTTAAAAAGTGGAAGTTGAAAGATGAAAGTTTCCTAGTTTCAAATGAAAGCTGCATTTATTAAAATAAATATTTTCTTTTAAGTATTTTATTTCGGCATCTTTAAATACCCATTGGTCTCCCGCGCGCGCGTAAATATTCAAGTGATGGAGTTTTGAACGATTTAAAACAGTTTTGAACAGACAGTTGTACTTTTTAACATTTGTCAAGTGAAGATTGCGTCCGTGATTCGGGGAGAACGGTGCGTGTCCCGTGCTAAAGCCTCACCTGGGCCGTTCTGGAGCAGCCCCGGGTCCTCGGTGAACGCGCCCAGCGCCGGTTCTTTCAGGGCCGTCGGGATGAACCCCTTTGGCTCCGGGTCCGTCTCGGGGCCTTTGTCGAACCCGAACTTCCTCGCGCTCTCGTGGCCGTGCGGTCCCGGCTGGAACACTGCGGACGTCAGCGTCATCCCGTAACCGTGCGGAGGCGGCAGCGGCGGCGGCAGCAGCACGGAGCGGTACGGCATGAACATGGGGTAACTGTAAACGAACGGCGCGGAACCGGAACCAGAGCCAGGACCGGGGCCTGAGATCAGGGACTCGATGCTGAAGGCAGAGGTGCACACGGGCCGCGGCATCGCCATGTTTGACCCGGGTTAAATATGAGCCGGGTTTAGTGAGGCGGGTTCACCGTTGGCCCGGGTTCAGAGCAGGACTTTTGTCCCGTGGTGGGCTCCGTAGCTTTTCTCTCCAGGTTTAATAAGAAAAAACAAAGACAAAAAAACAACTCTTCAAAACAACGGCTCAGATTTTCCGACAGTTTGGTCCCGGTTTGGTTGAGAACGCATTGGTCCGTGTTTAACTGTCCCGTTTTACACAGGCCTGAGTTCTGGCTCGCGCCCGCATCTCACTAAAGGTTTGGGCCTGATCTTGAATCTGGACTTTTAAAGACCAGGTTTAGTCCCTGGACACTAGGAAGACCAGGTTTAGTCCCTGGACACTAGGAAGACCAGGTTTAGTCCCTGGACACTAGGAAGACCAGGTTTAGTCCCTGGACTCTAGGAAGACCAGGTTTAGGCCCTGGACTCTAGGAAGACCAGGTTTAGTCCCTGGACTCTAGGAAGACCAGGTTTAGTCCCTGGACACTAGGAAGACCAGGTTTAGTCCCTGGACTCTAGGAAGACCAGGTTTAGGCCCTGGACTCTAGGAAGACCAGGTTTAATCCCTGGACACTAGGAAGACCAGGTTTAGTCCCTGGACACTAGGAAGACCAGGTTTAGTCCCTGGACACTAGGAAGACCAGGTTTAATCCCTGGACTCTAGGAAGACCAGGTTTAATCCCTGGACACTAGGAAGACCAGGTTTAGTCCCTGGACACTAGGAAGACCAGGTTTAGTCCCTGGACTCTAGGAAGACCAGGTTTAGGCCCTGGACTCTAGGAAGACCAGGTTTAGTCCCTGGACTCTAGGAAGACCAGGTTTAGTCCCTGGACTCTAGGAAGACCAGGTTTAGGCCCTGGACTCTAGGAAGACCAGGTTTAGTCCCTGGACACTAGGAAGACCAGGTTTAATCCCTGGACACTAGGAAGACCAGGTTTAGTCCCTGGACACTAGGAAGACCAGGTTTAGTCCCTGGACTCTAGGAAGACCAGGTTTAGGCCCTGGACTCTAGGAAGACCAGGTTTAGTCCCTGGACTCTAGGAAGACCAGGTTTAGTCCCTGGACTCTAGGAAGACCAGGTTTAGTCCCTGGTTTTGGGGCAGACTTGTCTTGGGGCATCAGTCTGGCAAAGCTTAGTCCGGCTCAGCCCGGGTTAGGAGCAGTTTGATTGGCCCTCGCTTTGAAAAAGGATTGATTTCATTGGTCCTGGTTTAGTTCTGGGTTAGGACCAAGAGAGCAGACCGGGGCTTAGTCCTGGACCAGAGGGCAAAGGTCAGATCTAGATTGAAGTCCATTTACGGTCATTCTTGGTCCCGCTTTATCCTTGGGCGAATTCTCATGAAGTCCACATTGAGTCCTGGTTTAGTTCCGCTTTAGTCCATATTTTTGCCTCTGCCTCTCTTTTCTCTCCAGGTCCTGGCGCGTGTCGGTCCCGTCTCGTGGCGCGTGTCCGGTGCGTCCCGGTGCGTGCGGTTCCTCTCTCAGTGCGTAATGAGGCGCATTCGCCGCTGATTTTTAGTTTCTCCTTTTCCTCTCCCTCAGGCGCACTGGGCTCTGATTGGTCCACACGCGCCCTGACGTCACACGGAGCGTCTTCAACACTGCAAAAAAGAAAAAAAAAAAGAAAACCAAAACGAAACACTATAAAAATGGAAATTATTTTAATTCTAAATATTCATCTTTAGTTTTGATCAGTGTTTTGTTTGTTTGTTTGTTTGTTTGTACTAATACATCATAAAATATGTAATCGAACATGTTTTCTTAGAAATGAAGCCTAAATGATGAACTGATAAAGCTGCTTAAATCCAGCCCGATATTTTGGTTCTGACACGTTGTGACTTTTTGCAGTGACAAAGACTCAGGGCCGTTTAAACCGTGATCTACATTTCATAAACACAGCGTCAGGACGCGTCCGTCACGTGCCTGTCCTGGAAATGTGGAGCTTTATATTCCGGGCCAGAGTCTAAACCAGATCTAAACCTGGTCTGGTCCTCACTGCTGATGAGTCTGTGCTGATTATAGGAACATTATTCAGTGATTAATTATGGTCTTCATTAATCTCAGGACACCAAACACTCATCATTCTACACTCTGCTGTAGTCCTCCTCTAGACCGGTCAGTCCTGGTTTAGGTTTAGTCCTGGTTTAGTCCTTCCCTAGACCTGGTTTTTAGACCTATTTCGTCCTCCTGCAGTCTCCATATTAATGCCTCTCTATAATGTTCCGTTCTGATGCTTTAATGCAGCTGATAACGGCCTCGCGCGCCGGAGTCTTTAATTAAACTGAGCTCCCGACGCGTCTGCGTCATTAAGCCTGCGATTTATGATTGAGGCGCGCGCGCGGTGAAGTAACGAGGTGTTACGCGCTGTGCACGAGCCTGCGGAGCTGACCCGCACCCCGAGTCACCAGGCTGCATAGGTCAAGTCTAAACCAGGTCTAAACCAGGTCTAAACCAGGACTAAACCAGGACTAAACCAGGTCTAAACCAGGACTAGACAGAACTGTGGCTGAAGGATGAACCGTCAGTCCGAGCGTGACACACAATGAAGAGCATTAAAAATATGACTGAATTCAGATGGAGACGACGAGAGGAAAGAACACGAGCAGTGAGGATGCTGAAGGTGTGAGGATGCTGAAGGTGTGAGGATGCTGAAGGTGTGAGGATGCTGAAGGTGTGAGGATGCTGAAGGTGTGAGGATGCTGAAGGTGTGAGGATGCTGAAGGTGTGAGGATGCTGAAGGTGTGAGGATGCTGAAGAGGTTGCTGAAGGTGTGAGGATGTGGAAGAGGATGCTGAAGAGGATGCTGAAGGTGTGAGGATGCTGAAGAGGATGCTGAAGAGGATACTGAAGAGGATGCTGAAGGTGTGAGGAAGACGCGTGATGAGGACGCGGTGGAGGAGGGGGGGATGATGACGAGGGGGAGGAGAGGGATGAGGACGCGGTGGAGGAGGGGGGATGATGACGAGGGGGAGGAGAGGGATGATGACGAGGGGGAGGAGGGGGGATGATGACGAGGGGGAGGACAGGGGCACGCGGGGGCGGGGAGAGCGCAGCAGGGCTGAAAACACGCGCCGCGAGCCGCGACCGAACTAATGAGGCGCGTCATGTGCGACACGGAATCAATTAGACACGAGTCAGACACGAATTAGACACGATCCACAAGAGAAAGAGAAACAGGACTAAAGCAGGACTAAAGCAGGACTAAAGCAGGACTAAAGCAAGACTAACCATGGGGACATGGGCAAGTCCAGTCCTGGTTTAGACTTGGTCCAGTCCTGGTTTAGACTTGGTCCAGTCCTGGTTTAGACTTGGTCCAGTCCTGGTTTAGACCAGGTCCAGTCCTGGTTTAGACTTGGTCCAGTCCTGGTTTAGACCAGGTCCAGTCCTGGTTTAGACTTGGTCCAGTCCTGGTAGACTTGGTCCAGTCCTGGTTTAGACTTGGTCCAGTCCTGGTTTAGACTTGGTCCAGTCCTGGTTTAGACTTGGTCCAGTCCTGGTTTAGACACGGTCCAGTCCTGGTTTAGACTTGGTCCAGTCCTGGTTTAGACACGGTCCAGTCCTGGTTTAGACTTGGTCCAGTCCTGGTTTAGACTTGGTCCAGTCCTGGTTTAGACTTACTTTAGACTTGGACCTGTCTCGTCCCGTCCTGTTCCAGTACTTTTGGTCAGTTATGCTCTCTTGTTTGGAGTTTATCGACTAAAATGTCACTAAAAGCTCGTCCACATCTGTCCTCTTCGGCATGAGGACAGAGGTTAATACCAAGCTAAGTATATGACCGTGACCTTCTCACTGTGAGGCAGGAGTGCTAACCACTCTAACCACTGCAACGATTAATCAACTAATCCTTAATAGTCAACTATGAAAGTATAGTTGTATTTTTATATTGTAATCATTAGCTGGACCATAAAACTCATACAAGACATTTTACTTCAAAGACAGCAGAAATATGAAATCCAAATGAATCATTTCAACATTTATTGATTATATTAAAAATCCCAGTGAAAAAAGACTGAACCGTGGCCTTTCTCCACAGTTCCACCTGTAGTTTATAACGACTTAATAAACAGTCCTCAGTTCATTTGTAAAGTCTTTAACATGTTGTCAGTGAAGCTTATTATAAACCGTGTTGTGAATAACGGCATTTAAATGTTACTCGCAGCTTTATTTTTGATCAGTAACATGAAAAGACTCTTTCCTCTGCCATAACACTGGTTTAGTCAGTAAAAGTGTTTGTCATGTAGTGTGTATTTTATGTTCTGTTATGGTGAAGTCTGAAGTCTGAATCTGTCTGAGAAACTGCTTCACTTCACAGCGATGAACCTGACACATCTGAGACAGGGTCTGATGAGAATGGACAGGACTTTCTTTGATCCCTGCCAAGATCCGTCCACTTCCTGTCTGGGATCTGGGTCCAAGTTTGGGTCTAGACCACATCTTAATAGAAAGTCTGTGTTGGATCCGTCTGAACTGATTAGATTAACCACCGTGTGTTTTATGTGTGAGAAACACCAGCTCGGATTCACACGACTCATTGAGATCAAGAACATTTGTTTTCAGGGGAGATGAGGCGATTGTACATGTTTTTTATGGTAGAGGAAACTGTAGCAGCCAGAGGAAACCCACACAGACACAGGAAGAACATGCAAACTCCACACAGAAAGGATATTAACATTATTTCACCATTCGCTGGTTGTTAATTACTTATGTGGCCTATATTTCTGTGTCAAGCATGAACAAATAATACTGCAATGAGTTTCAGCTTCATGTTTTAGGCGACATTTTGAGGATGTTTCAAAATATATAACATTATTCACTCTGGCAACCGTCCTAATTCGACATAATTTTGAAACCCATAGATAATAATGCAATAATGTTGCATTCATGTGCATATAACTGATGAAAATAGTGTTTATTTTACCATTATTATCAGTATTATCTTGTCTTACGCTAGCTGTTTTTAGCTTATTTTATTTTATCTTTATTTTCCCCTCCATTCCTTATTAAGGAGGTTTTGTCTATAGGAGTTTTTGTTTATAAGAGTTTTGTTTATAAGAGTTCTTCTATTAAGAGTGTTTTTTAAACTTCCTGTAAGTTATCTGTCCTTTTCCTCTGGATCTACCTGCATTGCAACAATGAAATTTCCCCATGTGTGGACAATAAAGGAATATCTTATAATTGTTGTGTCAGTATTCTGTGTTTGTCTCCTCTCCTCGGTGTTACCTGGACACACCTGGACTCACCTGTGTTTACCTGTCACCTCCAGGGTCAGAGGTCACAGGTCAAAAGAGAAACTGAAGGTAATAACAGAGCACGGACCCAGAACAGAAGTTTAACACTGGAATTATACCGGGACAAAAGCTGAATTAAACCAGAACTAAAGAGGGACAAAACAGGTCTGGACCAAGACGAGACTCAAATGTGTTTAGTTTATGTATTTATCATATGTTCCTGTGTTCATTCATATTCACTCACATTTATTCACTAGTTTACAGCCAGAGAATATTCATGCAACGTCCAGGAGGATTATTCATCTAAATATAGAACAGAACAGGAAATAAAACTAAAATGGCACCAAAACCTGGTCCAATTTTGAGCTGTAGAGAAAGAAGAAAAAGAGCTGTGACAGGAAGTCAACCAGATCTGAGACGTAACGGACCAGAACCAGGATCAGATCAGGACTCGACCCACAGGGATCACTTCAGCCTGGGACATGATCACTTCAGCCTGAGACATGATCACTTCAGCCCGAGACATGATCACTTCAGCCTGAGACATGATCACTTCAGCCCGAGACATGATCACTTCAGCCTGAGACATGATCACTTCATCCTGAGACATGATCACTTCAGCCTGAGACATGATCACTTCAGCCTGAGACATGATCACTTCAGCCTGAGACATGATCACTTCAGCCCGAGACATGATAGCTTCAGCCTGAGACATGATCACTTCAGCCCGAGACATGATCACTTCAGCCTGAGACATGATCACTTCAGCCCGAGACATGATCACTTCATCCTGAGACATGATCACTTCAGCCTGAGACATGATCACTTCAGCCTGAGACATGATCACTTCAGCCTGAGACATGATCACTTCAGCCCGAGACATGATCACTTCAGCCTGAGACATGATCACTTCAGCCTGAGACATGATCACTTCAGCCCGAGACATGATCACTTCAGCCTGAGACATGATCACTTCAGCCTGAGACATGATCACTTCATCCTGAGACATGATCACTTCAGCCCGAGACATGATCCCTTCAGCCTGAGACATGATCACTTCAGCCTGAGACATGATCACTTCATCCTGAGACATGATCACTTCAGCCCGAGACATGATCCCTTCAGCCTGAGACATGATCCCTTCAGCCTGAGACATGATCACTTCAGCCTGAGACATGATCACTTCAGCCTGAGACATGATCCCTTCAGCCCGAGACATGATCACTTCAGCCTGAGACATGATCCCTTCAGCCCGAGACATGATCACTTCAGCCTGAGACATGATCCCTTCAGCCCGAGACATGATCACTTCAGCCTGAGACATGATCCCTTCAGCCTGAGACATGGTCACTTCAGCCTGAGACATGATCACTTCAGCCCGAAACATGATCACTTCAGCCCGAGACATGATCCCTTCAGCCTGAGACATGATACCTTCAGCCCGAGACATGATCACTTCAGCCCGAGACATGATCACTTCAGCCCGAGACATGATCACTTCAGCCCGAGACATGATCACTTCAGCCCGAGACATGATCCCTTCAGCCCGAGACATGATCACTTCAGCCTGAGACATGATCACTTCAGCCCGAGACATGATCACTTCAGCCCGAGACATGATCACTTCAGCCTGAGACATGATCACTTCAGCCCGAGACATGATCACTTCATCCTGAGACATGATCACTTCAGCCTGAGACATGATCACTTCAGCCTGAGACATGATCACTTCAGCCTGAGACATGATCACTTCAGCCCGAGACATGATCACTTCAGCCTGAGACATGATCACTTCAGCCTGAGACATGATCACTTCAGCCCGAGACATGATCACTTCAGCCTGAGACATGATCACTTCAGCCTGAGACATGATCACTTCATCCTGAGACATGATCACTTCAGCCCGAGACATGATCCCTTCAGCCTGAGACATGATCACTTCAGCCTGAGACATGATCACTTCATCCTGAGACATGATCACTTCAGCCCGAGACATGATCCCTTCAGCCTGAGACATGATCCCTTCAGCCTGAGACATGATCACTTCAGCCTGAGACATGATCACTTCAGCCTGAGACATGATCCCTTCAGCCCGAGACATGATCACTTCAGCCTGAGACATGATCCCTTCAGCCCGAGACATGATCACTTCAGCCTGAGACATGATCCCTTCAGCCCGAGACATGATCACTTCAGCCTGAGACATGATCCCTTCAGCCTGAGACATGGTCACTTCAGCCTGAGACATGATCACTTCAGCCCGAAACATGATCACTTCAGCCCGAGACATGATCCCTTCAGCCTGAGACATGATCACTTCAGCCTGAGACATGATCACTTCAGCCTGTGACATGATCACTTCAGCCTTAGACATGATCACTTCAGCCTGACACATGATCACTTCAGCCTGAGACATGATCACTTCAGCCCGAGACATGATCACTTCAGCCCGAAACATGATCACTTCAGCCCGAGACATGATCACTTCAGCCTGAGACATGATCCCTTCAGCCTGAGACATGATCACTTCAGCCCGAGACATGATCACTTCAGCCCGAGACATGATCACTTCAGCCTGAGATATGATCACTTCAGCCTGAGACATGATCACTTCAGCCCGAGACATAATCACTTCAGCCCGAGACATGATCACTTCAGCCTGAGACATGATCACTTCAGCCCGAAACTTGATCACTTCAGCCTGAGACATGATCACTTCAGCCTGAGACATGATAACTTCAGCCTGAGACATGATCACTTCAGCCTGAGACATGATACCTTCAGCCCGAGACATGATCACTTCAGCCCGAGACATGATCACTTCAGCCCGAGACATGATCACTTCAGCCCGAGACATGATCACTTCAGCCCGAGACATGATCCCTTCAGCCCGAGACATGATCACTTCAGCCTGAGACATGATCACTTCAGCCTGAGACATGATCACTTCAGCCCGAGACATGATCACTTCAGCCCGAGACATGATCACTTCAGCCCGAGACATGATCACTTCAGCCCGAGACATGCTCACTTCAGCCCGAGATATGATCACTTCAGCCCGAGACATGATCACTTCAGCCCGAGACATGATCACTTCAGCCCGAGACATGATCACTTCAGCCCGAGACATGCTCACTTCAGCCCGAGATATGATCACTTCAGCCCGAGACATGATCACTTCAGCCCGAGACATGATCACTTCAGCCCGAGACATGATCACTTCAGCCTGAGACATGATCACTTCAGCCTGAGACATGATCACTTCAGCCTGAGAGATGATCCCTTCAGCCCGAGACATGATCACTTCAGCCTGAGACATGATCACTTCAGCCCGAGACATGATCACTTCAGCCTGAGACATGATCCCTTCAGCCTGAGACATGATCACTTCAGCCTGAGACATGATCACTTCAGCCCGAGACATGATCACTTCAGCCCGAGACATGATCACTTCAGCCTGAGACATGATCACTTCAGCCCGAGACATGATCACTTCAGCCCGAGACATGATCACTTCAGCCCGAGACATGCTCACTTCAGCCTGAGATATGATCACTTCAGCCCGAGACATGATCACTTCAGCCCGAGACATGATCACTTCAGCCCGAGACATGATCACTTCAGCCCGAGACATGATCACTTCAGCCTGAGACATGATCACTTCAGCCTGAGACATGATCACTTCAGCCTGAGAGATGATCCCTTCAGCCCGAGACATGATCACTTCAGCCTGAGACATGATCACTTCAGCCCGAGACATGATCACTTCAGCCTGAGACATGATCCCTTCAGCCTGAGACATGATCACTTCAGCCAGAGACATGATCACTTCAGCCCGAGACATGATCACTTCAGCCCGAGACATGATCACTTCAGCCTGAGACATGATCACTTCAGCCTGAGACATGATCACTTCAGCCCGAGACATGATCACTTCAGCCTGAGACATGATCACTTCAGCCCGAGACATGATCACTTCAGCCCGAGACATGATCACTTCAGCCCGAGACATGATCACTTCAGCCTTAGACATGATCACTTCAGCCTGAGACATGATCACTTCATCCTGAGACATGATCACTTCAGCCTGAGACATGATCCCTTCTGCCTGAGACATGATCACTTCAGCCTGAGACATGATCACTTCAGCCCGAGACATGATCACTTCAGCCTGAGACATGATCACTTCAGCCTGAGACATGATCACTTCAGCCCGAGACATGATCACTTCAGCCCGAGACATGATCACTTCAGCCTGAGACATGATCACTTCAGCCTGAGACATGATCACTTCAGCCTGAGACATGATCACTTCAGCCCGAGACATGATCACTTCAGCCTGAGACATGATCACTTCAGCCCGAGACATGATCACTTCAGCCCGAGACATGATCACTTCAGCCCGAGACATGCTCACTTCAGCCCGAGATATGATCACTTCAGCCCGAGACATGATCACTTCAGCCCGAGACATGATCACTTCAGCCCGAGACATGATCACTTCAGCCCGAGACATGATCACTTCAGCCTGAGACATGATCACTTCAGCCTGAGACATGATCACTTCAGCCTGAGAGATGATCCCTTCAGCCCGAGACATGATCACTTCAGCCTGAGACATGATCACTTCATCCTGAGACATGATCACTTCAGCCTGAGACATGATCACTTCAGCCTGAGACATGATCACTTCAGCCCGAGACATGATCACTTCAGCCCGAGACATGATCACTTCAGCCTGAGACATGATCACTTCAGCCTGAGACATGATCACTTCAGCCCGAGACATGATCACTTCAGCCTGAGACATGATCACTTCAGCCCGAGACATGATCACTTCAGCCCGAGACATGATCACTTCAGCCCGAGACATGATCACTTCAGCCCGAGACATGATCACTTCAGCCCGAGACATGATCACTTCAGCCCGAGACATGATCACTTCAGCCCGAGACATGATCACTTCAGCCTGAGACATGATCACTTCAGCCCGAGACATGATCACTTCAGCCCGAGACATGATCACTTCAGCCTGAGACATGATCACTTCAGCCTGAGACATGATCACTTCAGCCTGAGACATGATCACTTCAGCCTGAGACATAATCATCAGAGAGAAGGAAACAGAGCGTGTCCATATGGGAGGACTATGAGACCTTAACTAGGGACTAAACCAGGGACTTAACCAGGGACTAAACCAGGGACTTAACCAGGGACTAAACCAGGGACTGAACCAGGGACTAAACCATTGACTAAACATAGGACTAAACCAAGGACTGAACCAGGATCTGAACCAGGGACTAAACTAGGGACTAAACAAAGGACTAAACCAGGGACTAAACCAGGGACTAAACAAAGGACTAAACCAAGGACTAAACCAGGGACTAAACAAAGGACTAAACAAAGGACTAAACCAAGGACTAAACCAGGGACTAAACAAAGGACTAAACCAAGGACTAAACCAGGGATTAAACAAAGGACTAAACCAAGGACTAAACCAGGGACTAAACAAAGGACTAAACAAAGGACTAAACCAAGGACTAAACCAAGGACTAAACCAGGGACTAAACAAAGGACTTAACCAAGGACTAAACCAGTGTCTAAACCAGGAACCAAACCAGGGACTAAACAAAGGACTAAATCAGGAACTAAACCAGGGACTAAACAAAGGACTAACCCAGGGACTAAACCAGGGACTGAACCAAGGACTAAAGCAGGTCTACATTGGTCCTCTGTATAATCTCCTGCTCTAACCTTGACCCCCGCTCACTGACCAATCAGGAGCCTGACCTTGTACCCGCCCACCTGTCAATCAAAGCCATAAGTGACACGCCCATGGACCAATCACATGCCTCAGATGTAACAACAGGTCAGAACAGGTTCATATAACACAAGTCTGGCTTAAGTCCTGGACTGTATTTGTAATAAGACCAGTCTGTTTAAGGGACACTTCATGGCCCCCAAGGGACAATGTCCCTCTGCACTTGACCCATCTTTCTGCTGGGGCATTTCCTCAGGAGCAGTGAGTGGCATCATCTCCAGATCTCCAGCTAGACTTGGTCAGGACTTGGTCAGGACTACGTCAGGACTTGGTCAGGACTACATCAGAACTTGGTCAGGACTACATCAGAACTTGGTCAGGACTTGGTCAGGACTACATCAGAACTTGGTCAGGACTTGGTCAGGACTACATCAGAACTTGGTCAGGACTACATCAGAACTTGGTCAGGACTTGGTCAGGACTACATCAGAACTTGGTCAGGACTTGGTCAGGACTACATCAGAACTTGGTCAGGACTACATCAGAACTTGGTCAGGACTTGGTCAGGACTACATCAGAACTTGGTCAGGACTTGGTCAGGACTACATCAGGACTTGGTCAGGACTTGGTCAGGGCTTGGTCAGGGCTTGGTCAGGACTTGGTCAGGACTTGGTCAGGGCTTGGTCAGGGCTTGGTCAGGACTTGGTCAGGGCTTGGTCAGGACTTGGTCAGGACTTGGTCAGGGCTTGGTCAGGACTTGGTCAGGACTTGGTCAGGACTTGGTCAGGACTTCTTTCGCTGGAGGATATTGTGCATGTTTTGGGTTGATGGGAAAAACCAGAGCCTGGAGGAAACAGACACAGAGAAACGTGCAAACTCCACACAGATCGGCCCGGTCTGGCCCAGAGTCAACTTTTGTGCTGTGGGACCAGACGGTTGCCACTCTGCCACATGCCAAGTGCTACACTGTCTGGCAATAACACGTCTGGTTTAAGTCTTGGACCGCATTTATAACAACACAAGTCTGGCAGGCAGACTAAAGGTGAACCAAACCAGGTCTACCCCATGTCTAACCCAGGTCTAACCCAGGTCTAACCCAGATCTAACCCAGGTCTAACCCAGGTCTAACCCAGGTCTAACCCAGATCTAACCCAGGTCTAACTCAGGTCTAACCCAGGTCTAACCCAGGTCTAACCCAGGTCTAACCCAGGTCTACCCCATGTCTAACCCAGGTCTAACTCAGGTCTAACCCAGGTCTACCCCATGTCTAACCCAGGTCTAACCCAGGTCTAACCCAGGTCTAACCCAGGTCTAACCCAGATCTAACCCAGGTCTAACTCAGGTCTACCCCATGTCTAACCCAGGTCTAACCCAGGTCTAACCCAGGTCTAACCCAGGTCTAACCCAGATCTAACCCAGGTCTAACTCAGGTCTAACCCAGGTATAACCCAGGTCTAACCCAGGTCTAACCCAGGTCTACCCCATGTCTAACCCAGGTCTAACTCAGGTCTAACCCAGGTCTAACCCAGGTCTAACCCAGGTCTACCCCATGTCTAACCCAGGTCTAACTCAGGTCTAACCCAGGTCTACCCCATGTCTAACCCAGGTCTAACTCAGGTCTAACCCAGGTCTAACCCAGGTCTAACCCAGGTCTACCCCATGTCTAACCCAGGTCTAACTCAGGTCTAACCCAGGTCTAACCCAGGTCTAACCCAGGTCTACCCCATGTCTAACCCAGGTCTAACTCAGGTCTAACCCAGGTCTAACCCAGGTCTAACCCAGATCTAACCCAGGTCTAACTCAGGTCTAACCCAGGTCTAACCCAGGTCTAACCCAGATCTAACCCAGGTCTAACTCAGGTCTAACCCAGATCTAACCCAGGTCTAACCCAGATCTAACCCAGGTCTAACCCAGGTCTAACCCAGGTCTAACCCAGGTCTAACCCAGGTCTATCCAGCTTGTAACCGGACTAAATCACTTCTGAATATGGATGATCCCAGAACTAGACCAGGTCAAACCTCTGACTGAAGCAGGACTAAACCAGAACTATTAAAATGTAAATGAACCTGTTCTGAAGTAGTATTACCCATAATACCCTGCTCCTGTGGCTTTGACCTTAGACCCTGATTAGATTTAAAGGACACACCCCCTTCTTTTATCCTCCTTTCCTTCCTCCTCATTTCGTTTCCTCCCTCGTGCCTGTCATATATTTACTCATCATTCTGTTATGGTTTTGTCCTGGTCCAAGCCTGGGTCAGACCTGGTCCAGTCCAGACCCGGTCCAGTCCAGACCCGGTCCAGTCCAGACCCGGTCCAGTCCAGACCTCCCCCTCAAGGATCTGGACTGAATGGTTCTGGTCCGGCTTTGTGAATTCCTTTGTGAATTGTGTCTGAATATTCTTGTTGTTTAATGTTGTTGTAATGTAATGTAATGTAAGTTACACTGTTTGAACCGGCTCACGTCTGATTGGTCCTGTTTGAGCCGCTGTCTGCCCGACCAATCACAGCGCAGCATTTTAGTTTGGGCAGAAGTCAAAAGGACGAACCTAAACAAACGATGGTGACAGACGAACTGTGGCCTGTTGAAGCAGATTCACTAACTATTTTGTTTTTTTAAAACATGTTCTGTGCTTTTCTCTGACTAAATTTAACAACATTTTTCTTGTTCTTGTGAAACTTTGACTAAACAGACCGAAATATTTGTCATGATGTTGCTCCTTTTCCTGACTGCTTTCTGCGAGCGCCTGTCAAGGCTGTGTAGAACTCAATTCAGAGGAAAACCAGTGGTGCCACCAGGATTCTGAAACAGGGGGGGCCAAGGGGGGGCCAAGGGGGGGCCAAGGGGGGCCAAGGGGGGGCCAGGGGGGGCAAGGGGGGGCCTCAAAATGTCTCCCCTCAAAATGTTTAATATAACATATCGCATTTTCAGTAATTTCCTGTACATTTGGCTGTTCCAAGCAAGTCCAGGTAATTTTGGTAATTATAGTTAAGTTCTAATAAAAAATACTCAGTAATATAGGCCTAGATTTGAGGTGACAAGCAGCTCTAATGACCATAGATCGTTAGTGATGCACATGGGATGCATAGTTATGTCTGAAGAAGGATCAGGTCTTTTAGGTCATTAATATGCAAAATCTGCTCCATTCTTCATGCTGCTGGGGCATTGTGGGTACCACAGTGCAGCGGTCGGGGACCCATCTCCAGACATTGTGCTAGACCTGCTCAGGATCATAGCTGTAGGATTTTTACCTGTGGTGAATGTTTTGATTGAATGTGGTTATCGGAGTCGTCGGAGGAAACTCACCAGGGACAGGAAAAATCCTGACCTCCTTGCTGTGAGGTGAGAGTGCTAGCCACTCTGCCACCATGTCGCTTTTGGTCCTGTTTTGGTCCTGTTTTGGTCCTGTTTTGGTCCTGTTTTGGTCCTGATTTGGTCCTGTTTTGGTCCTGTTTTGGTCCTGTTTTGGTCCTGATTTGGTCCTGTTTTGGTCCTGTTTTGGTCCTGATTTGGTCTTGTTTTGGTCCTGATTTGGTCTTGTTTTGGTCCTGTTTTGGTCCTGTTTTGGTCTTGATTTGGTTCTGTTTTGGTCCTGTTTTGGTCCTATTTTGGTCCTGATTTGGTCCTGTTTTGGTCCTGATTTGGTCCTGTTTTGGTCCTGTTTTGGTCCTGATTTGGTCCTGATTTGGTCCTGTTTTGGTCCTGTTTTGGTCCTGATTTGGTCCTGATTTGGTCCTGTTTTGGTCCTGTTTTGGTCCTGTTTTGGTCCTGATTTGGTCCTGATTTGGTCCTGATTTGGTCCTGTTTTGGTCCTGTTTTGGTCCTGTTTTGGTCCTGATTTGGTCCTGATTTGGTCCTGTTTTGGTCCTGTTTTGGTCCTGTTTTGGTCCTGATTTGGTCCTGATTTGGTCCTGATTTTGTCCTGTTTTGGCCCTGCTTCAGTCCCAGTTTTCGTCCACTTAAAATAAAACATCAAGTTTTGATAAACATTTAGTCAGAAACTGGTTTGGAGTCCACTCCAGGTCTGAACCAGGTTTGAACTAAGTCCAAACCAGGTGTGAGTCTTCACCAACAGCTGTTGGTCACATGCCTGTGTTTAGTCCAGGTTTAGTCTGGGTTTATGGTCCTCTTGGGTCTGGCCGTAAATATGGTTGTTCTTTATGATTCTTATGATTCGATCATCCAGATGTGAGGGGCCGAGCCGGCCTTGGACCCAAGGACTGTTTTTAGACCAACACTGACCTTCCTCTGGGATTGTAGAAGATTCAGTTGTATCATCTGGACTCTTCGACTCTCATCCAAGAGTCATTCTCAATCTGAGAATCCAGACCGGGAACTCGGATATTTATCCTTCTCTGGGTAGGCCCTGCCCACCGGGTGGGACCTCCTGATTAAGTCCTGATTAAATCCTGGTTTAGATTCATTATCATAATGCAGGTTTGCCATTGTCAATGAACAAAACTCACAAACTAGGAACTTGCTTTGGCATTAAAGTCAACATACAGCAATGAATAATAATAATAATAATAATAGCAAAATATTTAAAATAAGGCATGCATCAAATTTAAACAATATTAATAAAATAAAAATAGACTATATATATACACATAATTTACTGTTTACAGAATTCACAGAAATAGTGCCAAAAGTGAACAGTGTAATGAACAGTTGTTGATTTAAATTATATTTAAAATGACAAGTGTTAGGAAGTGTTCATGAGTCCAACGGCAGAGGGAAAGAAACTTATGGCGGGAGGTTCTGGACCGGATGGACCGTAGCCTCCTGAGGGGAGTGGCCTCCTGCCTGAGGGGAGTGGCTTCCTGCCTGAGGGGAGTGGCCTCCTGCCTGAGGGGAGTGGCCTCCTGCCTGAGGGGAGTGGCTTCCTGCCTGAGGGGAGTGGCCTCCTGCCTGAGGGGAGTGGCCTCCTGCCTGAGGGGAGTGGCTTCCTGCCTGAGGGGAGTGGCCTCCTGCCTGAGGGGAGTGGCTTCCTGCCTGAGGGGCGTGGCCTCCTGCCTGAGGGGAGTGGCCTCTTGCCTGAGAGGAGTGGCTTCCTGCCTGAGGGGAGTGGCCTCCTGCCTGAGGGGAGTGGCTTCCTGCCTGAGGGGCGTGGCCTCCTGCCTGAGGGGAGTGGCCTCTTGCCTGAGAGGAGTGGCCTCCTGCCTGAGGGGAGTGGCTCAAATCGTCCGTATCCAGGTGAGAAGTGTCGGCTGTGATCCAACCTGCTCGTCCCAGAGTCCTGGAGACGTTCAGGTCCTGCAGAGATGGATGTCTGAAGTCGATCACCTTCTCAGCAGAGCCACAATACACTGTAGTCTCTGTTTGTCCCTGGCTGTGGGTCCAGCGTACCACACGGTGATGGAGGAGGTGATTGAGGAGGTGGAGGAGGAGGTGGAGGAGGTGATGGAGGAGGTGATGGAGGAGGTGATGGAATAGGTGGAGGAGGTGAGGATGGACTCAATGATGGCCGTGTAGAACTGCACCATCATCTAGACCTTGTTTGGACCTGGTTTAAACCTAGTTTAAATCTAGTTTAGTCCTGGTTTAGTCCTGGTTTAGTCCTGGTTTAGTCCTGGTTTAGTCCTGGTTTAGTCCTGGTTTAGTCCTGGTTTAGTCCTGGTTTAGTCCGGGTTTAGTCCGGGTTTAGTCCGGGTTTAGTCCTGGTTTAGTCCTGGTTTAGTCCTGGTCTTGGTCTCAGGTGGGACTGTGAGGCGTCACTAAGTTCTTCTTGAAGACGGTTCATTATTCCGATTATTCCAGGCATGATTCCCAACGGACTCCAACATCCTGAGTCCAGATCTAAGGGAGACTTGGACTAGACCAGGGCTAAACCAAGACTAAACCAGGACTAGAGCTTTAGTCTCTGCTTCTTCTTTTTTTTTCTTGGAAAAAATCCCCAAATAAAATTTTTAAACCATAGAAATAAACCCTGAATTTTTTTTGTAAATTGTTTCACATTTATGTGTAATACTGTATATTTTAGTGAGGATGTTATATTGGATGTTGTAGTAATTAATTTGTCAACAATATTTAATATTCTTTATTGATGTGGTCATGTATTTATTATGTAAAGCCTTGTTACAGTGATAGTGAAATTATTACATCAAACACAACAGTACAGAGTAGATTTACATGTCCCAAATACGTGACATTTTTGCCATTTTTACACATACATTTTTTATGTGATGACTTGAGTCTCTAGTTTCACCAAATCTTTTTGCCTTTGGGTAATTACATGGACTATGCTCTTCTATTTGAGTCTGGTAATTGTATTTTGAAGCAACAGTACTTATACTGTAGTACAATGTGACTCACCTCTGCACTATAGAGACTGGCGGAGAAACAGCGTCCTCTGCTGGACACTTTACACTCTGCAGACGTGTCATTTTACACTTTCAAAATAAATAAAACTAAAATATATACTCTGAGAAAATAATAATACATTGAACATATCTACAAAAGCACAAAGTTTACAGAATAATACGTACAACAAAGAAAGCAGATTAAATGTGGGGAATCTTTCATATTTTGCGACAGCGCGGATTTTGAGTCAGTCGCGTGAGGAGCTGAGCACAACGTCTGTAAACTGAGGAGAGAAGGATTTAATATGTCAAATAGAACAAGGAAAAATAACAAAATACTGTGCCATTAGAAGAAGTAGTTGTAATGATGGAAAGTCTTGCAAAAGTAAATGATTTTACAGTGGATACTTTTTACTCCACTACAGTTTCAAACTGGACTGAAAAATAACTTTCCTCCAGAATTTTAATCTGAAATGGATGAGGAATAATTTTTTCAGCACATTCAAAACTTTTTACGAGAAAATTTTCCGTTCAAGAAAGAAAAATTGTTTAAAGTTAATTTCCTTTCCGGATCAATAAAATATTTGTCTGTGTTTGTCTGAATAAAAATAATTCAGTTTCAGCTTCTTTTGATCAAAAATCTGCCACATTTTTATCCAGATCACTTCATTTTATGCTTTTATCGTCAATGTCCAACACGTTTACATTTTCACTCTGAAAGTACTTTTTTAAACCAGTAATTCAATAACACTAACTAGTATTAACAATTATTTTAGTGATTTAGAATTAATGTTATGAAATTGGGCGACTGGAGACTTCTAAATGTAGACTATTTACAAATAAAGTGTATTGATAAAAAACGGAAAAGATAATTTTTTGGACATTTTGATTTGTCTTAAAATGTATGTTTGTATGTGACTGTCACGATTACTTTTACTGAAGTCTCTATAGTCACTAATTAATTAACTAATTGAGTATTTCCTCCACCGTGAGCAGTAGTAGTAGTAGTAGTAGTAGTACTCACAGTTTGGTGTTGTACAGTCTCGGCTGCTATGGTACAATCTGTAGAAGTGTCTCTTGCATTTAGGATCAAAGTACAGAGGACCTACAACACAGTATATATTTAGTACTATTTAAAATACTAGTACACTACAACTACTGCTATATTTTAAACCTTGTTAAGACATTTCTTTTGTTTGGCTCCAGATGAAATGAACTGAGCCCGCCCCCTCTCACCTGTCAGGTGTCTGATGAACTTCTCTTTGTGTCGAGGCTCTAAGTCTGAAAACACAATAACTCTGTGAACAATACTGAAGAATATCAGGATAACAACCACGTCTGAGAAGGGTCCAGCCTGGTACTCCTTGTACTCCATGTACCACTGCACTTCTCTACTTGTGACCAGGACATTCTTTAAAGGGATCCGCTTACTAAAATATTTTTCATTTCAGTAATTTAGTATAATGATTTAAAAAGGACTTGAATCTTGCAAAACAATACCTTGGTCCTACCTCTAGTAGTACCTTATTTGACCGTCTACAGCTCTACTACTACAAAAAACATTTCCCCTTTTTAAACTGAAATGGAGGGATCAGGTTCACTGCAGACGCTGCACCGATCCTCCTGTCAATCTCATTATCTCTCTATTGGGCTAGAACCAGAAGAGAGAGAGAGAGGACAGAGACTGATAAATTGTGTTTGAAAGTTTGGTGTGTGAAGTGGTACCATATATTAAGTATTTATCACAAACAGGACAAGACAAGTAAACACTAGACTGGCCATTCACAAAATGTGATCACAATGGTTCACTTTTAGTTTGGCTGAACCAAGATGTTGTTTCATTCGTTACAGCAGCGTCTCGATCTCCCTCTGTACGAAGCATTAGCAGGAACTTGGCAAAGGTAGGTGGGTTTGGCTTGCGCTGTTTCATTTGCAACTTGGAGATTGCTGGGTTTGAGGTTGTGACCTTGTGACCACAACTCCAAGCAGCCGCATTGACAATTGAGGTCGAGAACTCAGTCCATTCGGATTCAATGTCTCCAGCCTCCTCCAGAATCTGGGTGAAGCTCTTCACAAAGTATGAGTTGAAGAGCCTGATGACAGTGGACTCTGCAAGACATTCCCAACAGGTTTGGGTCTGCCAAATCTGTCTGGATTCCTCCTCCGCCAGGTCATCCAACTCACCAGTAGGTAGTGATCGGATGACATTTCTGCCTCTCTCTTCACTTGAGTGTCCAGGACACGTGGCCGAAGGTCAGATGACATGACAACAAGGTTGATCATTGGCCTCCACCTTTGTGCTCGATAGACACCCTTGTGCTCGATGGACACCCTTGTGCTCGATGGACACCCTTGTGCTCGATGGACACCCTTGTGCTCGATGGACACCCTTGTGCTCGATGGACACCCTTGTGCTCGATGGACACCCTTGTGCTCGATAGACACCCTTGTGCCAGATGGACACCCTTGTGCTCGATGGACACCCTTGTGCTCGATGGACACCCTCGTGCTTGATGGACACCCTCGTGCTTGATAGACACCCTCGTGCTTGATGGACACCCTCGTGCTTGATGGACACGTTCTATGTCTCCAGAGCCAGTTTCTGTGTCTGGAGTTCTGCGTGTTCTGAAAGTTATACGTTGGAGAACTCTTGCGTTACCAATAATAAAGTTAGTGTATTTCCCTTGTTCATTCACGCAAAGCAAAGTGAGGTAAAACCTGACGTGAGTCCTTCATTCGTTTGGAAATGTCTCCTCTGAACCTGAGGCTGCCATTACTATTATAACACTGAAGCAAAAACCAGACCTGACACAAGGGGGCGGGGCTGCCGGCCTGGCTCTCACCACAGAAACATAATCATTAAATGATCAAATAAACAAGCAAATCAAATGTGTTTGACTGAGCTTTATTTATCTTTTAAGTTGACAGATTAGCTCAAAACAAAGCCACAGAAGAAGCAGGTCTGGGCCTGTGCTCAAGCAGCTAAAACAACATTAGTGCTTTAGCAAGAGCAGCGACGCACAACAACAGAACACGCTTGTTTTAAGATAAGATAAGATAAGGTAATATAACCTTTATTTGTCCCACAAGGGGGAAATTTTACCTAATCTGTGTTTTGCAACACAGATTAGGTACAAAAACAGAATAGGAACAGAAGTATGATAATAACAACTGATAGCTTAGAAACAACTCTTATAATGTTAATAATAACACTCTTAAGTACAGCTGTTATATGGACAGAAAATATTGCACTATAATGTCATCATCCTGATGATATTGTCACAGAATTGCACACAGTATTGCACATGATTTTGAAAGCTGAATGAGAGTGTTCACTGTAGAGTCTGACAGCACCAGAAGGAAAGACCTTCACACAGCGAGGGATCTGTCTCTGAAGCTGCTCCAGAGAGGACAGAGTGTCCTGCAGAGAGGGACAGAGAGGACAGAGTGTCCTGCAGAGGGTGAGAGAGTGGACAGAGTGTCCTGCAGAGGGCGACAGAGAGGACAGAGTGTCTGCAGAGGGTGACAGAGTGGACAGAGTGTCCTGCAGAGGGTGACAGAGTGGACAGAGTGTCCTGCAGGGGTGGACAGAGAGGACAGAGTGTCCTGCAGAGGGTGAGAGAGAGAGGACAGAGTGTCCTGCAGAGGGTGAGAGAGAGGACAGAGTGTCCTGCAGAGGGTGGACAGAGAGGACAGAGTGTCCTGCAGAGGGTGGACAGAGAGGACAGAGTGTCCTGCAGAGGGTGGACAGAGAGGACAGAGTGTCCTGCAGAGGGTGAGAGAGTGGACAGAGTGTCTTGCAGAGGGTGAGAGAGATGACAGAGTGTCTTGCAGAGGGTGAGAGAGAGGACAGAGTGTCCTGCAGAGGGTGAGAGAGAGAGGACAGAGTGTCCTGCAGAGGGTGAGAGAGAGGACAGAGTGTCCTGCAGAGGGTGGACAGAGAGGACAGAGTGTCCTGCAGAGGGTGAGAGAGAGAGAGGACAGAGTGTCCTGCAGAGGGTGGACAGAGAGGACAGAGTGTCCTGCAGAGGGTGAGAGAGAGAGAGGACAGAGTGTCCTGCAGAGGGTGGACAGAGAGGACAGAGTGTCCTGCAGAGGGTGGACAGAGAGGACAGAGTGTCCTGCAGAGGGTGAGAGAGTGGACAGAGTGTCTTGCAGAGGGTGAGAGAGAGGACAGAGTGTCCTGCAGGGGTGGACAGAGAGGACAGAGTGTCCTGCAGAGGGTGAGAGAGAGGACAGAGTGTCCTGCAGGGGTGGACAGAGAGGACAGAGTGTCCTGCAGAGGGTGAGAGAGTGGACAGAGTGTCCTGCAGAGGGTGAGAGAGTGGACAGAGTGTCCTGCAGAGGGTGAGAGAGTGGACAGAGTGTCCTGCAGAGGGCGACAGAGAGGACAGAGTGTCCTGCAGAGGGTGAGAGAGTGGACAGAGTGTCCTGCAGGGGTGGACAGAGAGGACAGAGTGTCCTGCAGAGGGTGAGAGAGTGGACAGAGTGTCCTGCAGAGGGTGAGAGAGTGGACAGAGTGTCCTGCAGAGGGTGAGAGAGAGGACAGTGTGTCCTGCAGAGGGTGAGAGAGAGGACAGAGTGTCCTGCAGAGGGTGAGAGAGAGGACAGAGTGTCCTGCAGAGGGTGAGAGAGTGGACAGAATGTCCTGCAGAGGGTGAGAGAGAGGACAGAGTGTCCTGCAGAGGGTGAGAGAGAGGACAGAGTGTCCTGCAGAGGGTGAGAGAGAGAGGACAGAGTGTCCTGCAGAGGGTGGACAGAGAGGACAGAGTGTCCTGCAGAGGGTGAGAGAGAGGACAGAGTGTCCTGTAGGGGTGGACAGAGAGGACAGAGTGTCCTGCAGAGGGTGAGAGAGAGTGGACAGAGTGTCCTGCAGAGGGTGAGAGAGAGGACAGAGTGTCCTGCAGGGGTGGACAGAGAGGACAGAGTGTCCTGCAGAGGGTGAGAGAGAAGACAGAGTGTCCTGCAGGGGTGGACAGAGAGGACAGAGTGTCCTGCAGAGGGTGAGAGAGAGGACAGAGTGTCCTCTAGGGATGGACAGAGAGGACAGAGTGTCCTGCAGGGGTGGACAGAGAGGACAGAGTGTCCTGCAGAGGGTGAGAGAGAGGACAGAGTGTCCTGCAGTGGTGGACAGAGAGGACAGAGTGTCCTGCAGAGGGTGAGAGAGATGACAGAGTGTCCTGCAGGGGTGGACAGAGAGGACAGAGTGTCCTGCAGAGGGTGAGAGAGAGGACAGAGTGTCCTGCAGAGGGTGAGAGAGAGGACAGAGTGTCCTGCAGAGGGTGAGAGAGAGGACAGAGTGTCCTGCAGATGGTGGACAGAGAGGACAGAGTGTCCTGCAGAGGGTGAGAGAGAGGACAGAGTGTCCTGCAGAGGGTGAGAGAGAGAGGACAGAGTGTCCTGCAGAGGGTGAGAGAGAGGACAGAGTGTCCTGCAGAGGGTGGACAGAGAGGACATAGTGTCCTGCAGAGGGTGAGAGAGAGAGAGGACAGAGTGTCCTGCAGAGGGTGGACAGAGAGGACAGAGTGTCCTGCAGAGGGTGGACAGAGAGGACAGAGTGTCTTGCAGAGGGTGAGAGAGAGGACAGAGTGTCCTGCAGGGGTGGACAGAGAGGACAGAGTGTCCTGCAGAGGGTGAGAGAGAGGACAGAGTGTCCTGCAGGGGTGGACAGAGAGGACAGAGTGTCCTGCAGAGGGTGAGAGAGAGAGGAAAGGAGTGTCCTGCAGAGGGTGGACAGAGAGGACAGAGTGTCCTGCAGAGGGTGAGAGAGAGAGGACAGAGTGTCCTGCAGAGGGTGGACAGAGAGGACAGAGTGTCCTGCAGAGGGTGAGAGAGTGGACAGAGTGTCTTGCAGAGGGTGAGAGAGTGGACAGAGTGTCCTGCAGAGGGTGAGAGAGAGGACAGAGTGTCCTGCAGAGGGTGGACAGAGAGGACAGAGTGTCCTGCAGAGGGTGAGAGAGAGAGGACAGAGTGTCCTGCAGAGGGTGGACAGAGAGGACAGAGTGTCCTGCAGAGGGTGAGAGAGTGGACAGAGTGTCTTGCAGAGGGTGAGAGAGAGGACAGAGTGTCCTGCAGGGGTGGACAGAGAGGACAGAGTGTCCTGCAGAGGGTGAGAGAGTGGACAGAGTGTCCTGCAGAGGGTGAGAGAGTGGACAGAGTGTCCTGCAGGGGTGGACAGAGAGGACAGAGTGTCCTGCAGAGGGTGAGAGAGTGGACAGAGTGTCCTGCAGAGGGTGAGAGAGTGGACAGAGTGTCCTGCAGGGGTGGACAGAGAGGACAGAGTGTCCTGCAGAGGGTGAGAGAGTGGACAGAGTGTCCTGCAGAGGGTGAGAGAGTGGACTGAGTGTCCTGCAGAGGGTGAGAGAGAGGACAGTGTCCTGCAGAGGGTGGACAGAGAGGACAGAGTGTCCTGCAGAGGGTGAGAGAGAGGACAGAGTGTCCTGCAGAGGGTGAGAGAGAGGACAGAGTGTCCTGCAGAGGGTGAGAGAGAGGACAGAGTGTCCTGCAGAGGGTGGACAGAGAGGACAGAGTGCCCTGCAGAGGGTGAGAGAGAGGACAGAGTGTCCTGCAGAGGGTGGACAGAGAGGACAGAGTGTCCTGCAGAGGGTGAGAGAGAGGACAGAGTGTCCTGCAGAGGGTGAGAGAGAGGACAGAGTGTCCTGCAGAGGGTGAGAGAGAGAGGACAGAGTGTCCTGCAGAGGGTGAGAGAGAGGACAGAGTGTCCTGCAGAGGGTGAGAGAGAGAGGACAGAGTGTCCTGCAGAGGGTGAGAGAGAGAGGACAGAGTGTCCTGCAGAGGGTGAGAGAGAGAGGACAGAGTGTCCTGCAGAGGGTGAGAGAGAGGACAGAGTGTCCTGCAGAGGGTGAGAGAGAGAGGACAGAGTGTCCTGCAGAGGGTGAGAGAGAGGACAGAGTGTCCTGCAGAGGGTGAGAGAGAGAGGACAGAGTGTCCTGCAGAGGGTGAGAGCGCTGAAGCGCTGTAATTCAGTGAAATCAGTCTCACATTTACTCCTCAGGTACAAAATAGTGGAAATAAAGAAGACGTTTTTTCTGAACGTGCAGCTGAAAGTTTCTGTCTCCTTGTCACTAGTTGCGTGGTAAATGCTCACGATACGCTGAGCTCTGGGATGAGGAGATGATGACGTAACCAAAACTTTAAAAAAAATTATATCATATTTTGTGAACCGAATGCTTTGAAAATAATTTGAAGTTTTCACTTGATATTTGTGTCAATCCTGAAATATTAATCCTCGAGTTCCTATTGTTAGCAATTGAATTATATTATAATTCATGAATTGCCTTGAAAGTAGAAAAGCGCTGTATAAATGTGAGCATTTACCAGTTACATGGTGTCGTAACACGAGGTGATATTGGGGTGATATTGGGGTGATATTGGGGTGATATTAGGGTGATATTGGGGTGATATTAGGGTGATATTGGGGTGATATTAGGGTGATATTTGGGTGATATTGGGGGTGATATTGTGGGTGATATTGGGGGTGATATTGGGGTGATATTAGGGTGATATTGGGGTGATATTAGGGTGATATTGGAGTGATATTAGGGTGATATTGGGGTGATATTGGGGTGATATTGGGGGTGATATTGGGGGTGATATTGGGGGTGATATTGGGGTGATATTAGGGTGATATTGGGGTGATATTAGGGTGATATTTGGGTGATATTGGGGGTGATATTGTGGGTGATATTGGGGGTGATATTGGGGTGATATTAGGGTGATATTGGGGTGATATTAGGGTGATATTGGAGTGATATTAGGGTGATATTGGGGTGATATTGGGGTGATATTGGGGGTGATATTGGGGGTGATATTGGGGGTGATATTGGGGTGATATTAGGGTGATATTGGGGTGATATTAGGGTGATATTGGGGTGATATTAGGGTGATATTGGGGTGATATTAGGGTGATATTAGGGTGATATTGGGGTGATATTGGGGTGATATTAGGGTGATATTGGGGTGATATTAGGGTGATATTTGGGTGATATTGGGGTGATATTGGGGGTGATATTGGGCGTGATATTGGGGTGATATTAGGGTGATATTGGGGTGATATTAGGGTGATATTGGGGTGATATTAGGGTGATATTGGGGTGATATTGGGGGTGATATTGGGGGTGATATTGGGGGTGATATTGGGGGTGATATTGGGGGTGATATTGGGGGTGATATTGGGGTGATATTGGGGTGATATTGGGGGTGATATTAGGGTGATATTAGGGTGATATTGGGGTGAAATTAGGGTGATATTGGGGTGATATTAGGGTGATATTGGGGTGATATTGGGGTGATATTAGGGTGATATTGGGGTGATATTAGGGTGATATTGGGGTGATATTTGGGTGATATTGGGGGTGATATTGGGCGTGATATTGGGGTGATATTAGGGTGATATTGGGGTGATATTAGGGTGATATTGGGGTGATATTGGGGGTGATATTGGGGTGATATTGGGGGTGATATTGGGGGTGATATTGGGGGTGATATTGGGGTGATATTAGGGTGATATTGGGGTGATATTAGGGTGATATTGGGGTGATATTAGGGTGATATTGGGGTGATATTGGGGTGATATTGGGGTGATATTGGGGGTGATATTGGGGGTGATATTGGGGGTGATATTGGGGGTGATATTGGGGGTGATATTGGGGTGATATTAGGGTGATATTGGGGTGATATTAGGGTGATATTGGAGTGATATTAGGGTGATATTGGGGTGATATTAGGGTGATATTAGGGTGATATTGGGGTGATATTGGGGTGATATTGGGGTGATATTGGGGTGATATTAGGGTGATATTTGGGTGATATTGGGGTGATATTGGGGGTGATATTGGGCGTGATATTGGGGTGATATTAGGGTGATATTGGGGTGATATTAGGGTGATATTGGGGTGATATTAGGGTGATATTGGGGTGATATTGGGGGTGATATTGGGGTGATATTGGGGGTGATATTGGGGGTGATATTGGGGGTGATATTGGGGGTGATATTGGGGTGATATTGGGGTGATATTGGGGGTGATATTAGGGTGATATTAGGGTGATATTGGGGTGATATTAGGGTGATATTGGGGTGATATTGGGGTGATATTGGGGTGATATTGGGGTGATATTAGGGTGATATTGGGGGTGATATTGGGGGTGATATTGGGGTGATATTGGGGTGATATTGGGGTGATATTAGGGTGATATTGGGGGTGATATTGGGGTGATATTGGGGGTGATATTGGGGGTGATATTGGGGTGATATTAGGGTGATATTGGGGTGATATTGGGGTGATATTGGGGTGATATTGGGGTGATATTTGGGTGATATTGGGGTGATATTGGGGGTGATATTGGGGTGATATTAGGGTGATATTGGGGTGATATTAGGGTGATATTGGGGTGATATTAGGGTGATATTGGGGTGATATTGGGGTGATATTAGGGTGATATTGGGGTGATATTAGGGTGATATTTGGGTGATATTGGGGTGATATTGGGGTGATATTAGGGTGATATTGGGGTGATATTGGGGGTGTTATTGGGGTGATATTGGGGGTGATATTGGGGGTGATATTGGGGGTGATATTGGGGGTGATATTGGGGGTGATATTGGGGTGATATTGGGGTGATATTGGGGGTGATATTAGGGTGATATTGGGGTGATATTAGGGTGATATTGGGGTGATATTGGGGTGATATTAGGGTGATATTGGGGTGATATTAGGGTGATATTGGGGGTGATATTGGGGGTGATATTGGGGTGATATTGGGGTGATATTAGGGTGATATTGGGGGTGATATTGGGGGTGATATTGGGGGTGATATTGGGGGTGATATTGGGGTGATATTAGGGTGATATTGGGGTGATATTGGGGTGATATTAGGGTGATATTAGGGTGATATTGGGGTGATATTGGGGGTGATATTGGGGTGATATTGGGGTGATATTGGGGGTGATATTGGGGGTGATATTGGGGGTGATATTGGGGGTGATATTGGGGGTGATATTGGGGTGATATTGGGGTGATATTGGGGGTGATACTGGGGGTGATATTGGGGGTGATATTGGGGTGATATTGGGGGTGATATTGGGGTGATATTGGGGTGATATTGGGGTGATATTGGGGTGATATTGGGGGTGATATTGGGGGTGATATTGGGGTGATATTAGGGTGATATTGGGGTGATATTAGGGTGATATTGGGGTGATATTAGGGTGATATTGGGGTGATATTGGAGGTGATATTGGGGTGATATTGGGGGTGATATTGGGGGTGATATTGGGGGTGATAGTGGGGGTGATATTGGGGTGATATTGGGGGTGATATTGGGGGTGATATTGGGGGTGATATTAGGGTGATATTGGGGTGATATTGGGGTGATATTAGGGTGATATTTGGGTGATATTGGGGTGATATTGGGGGTGATATTGGGGTGATATTGGGGTGATATTGGGGTGATATTAGGGTGATATTGGGGTGATATTAGGGTGGTATTGGGGTGATATTGGGGTGATATTGGGGTGATATTAGGGTGATATTAGGGTGATATTGGGGTGATATTGGGGTGATATTAGGGTGATATTGGGGGTGATATTGGGCGTGATATTGGGGTGATATTAGGGTGATATTGGGGTGATATTAGGGTGATATTAGGGTGATATTGGGGTGATATTAGGGTGATATTGGGGTGATATTGGGGGTGATATTGGGGGTGATATTGGGGGTGATATTGGGGGTGATATTGGGGGTGATATTGGGGTGATATTAGGGTGATATTGGGGTGATATTAGGGTGATATTGGGGTGATATTAGGGTGATATTGGGGTGATATTAGGGTGATATTGGGGTGATATTGGAGGTGATATTGGGGTGATATTGGGGGTGATATTGGGGGTGATATTGGGGGTGATATTGGGGGTGATATTGGGGTGATATTGGGGTGATATTAGGGTGATATTGGGGTGATATTGGGGGTGATATTGGGGTGATATTAGGGTGATATTGGGGTGATATTAGGGTGATATTGGGGTGATATTAGGGTGATATTGGGGTGATATTTGGGTGATATTGGGGTGATATTGGGGGTGATATTGGGCGTGATATTGGGGTGATATTAGGGTGATATTGGGGTGATATTAGGGTGATATTGGGGTGATATTAGGGTGATATTGGGGTGATATTGGGGGTGATATTGGGGTGATATTGGGGGTGATATTGGGGGTGATATTGGGGGTGATATTGGGGTGATATTTGGGTGATATTGGGGGTGATATTGGGGGTGATATTAGGGTGATATTGGGGTGATATTAGGGTGATATTGGGGTGATATTAGGGTGATATTGGGGTGATATTAGGGTGATATTGGGGTGATTTTGGGGTGATATTAGGGTGATATTGGGGTGATATTAGGGTGATATTGGGCGTGATATTGGGGTGATATTGGGGGTGATATTGGGCGTGATATTGGGGTGATATTAGGGTGATATTGGGGTGATATTAGGGTGATATTGGGGTGATATTAGGGTGATATTAGGGTGATATTGGGGGTGATATTGGGGTGATATTAGGGGTGATATTGGGGGTGATATTGGGGTGATATTAGGGGTGATATTGGGGGTGATATTGGGGGTGATATTGGGGTGATATTGGGGTGATATTGGGGTGATATTAGGGTGATATTGGGGGTGATATTGGGGTGATATTGGGGGTGATATTGGGGTGATATTAGGGTGATATTGGGGTGATATTGGGGTGATATTAGGGTGATATTAGGGTGATATTGGGGGTGATATTGGGGTGATATTGGGGTGATATTGGGGGTGATATTGGGGGTGATATTGGGGGTGATATTGGGGGTGATATTGGGGTGATATTGGGGGTGATATTGGGGGTGATATTGGGGTGATATTGGGGTGATATTGGGGTGATATTGGGGGTGATATTGGGGTGATATTGGGGTTGATATTGGGGGTGATATTGGGGGTGATATTGGGGTGATATTGGGGGTGATATTGGGGGTGATATTGGGGGTGATATTGGGGGTGATATTGGGGTGATATTGGGGGTAATACTGGGGGTGATACTGGGGGTGATATTAGGGTGATATTGGGGTGATATTAGGGTGATATTGGGGTGACATTGGGGTGATATTGGGGGTGATATTGGGGGTGATATTGGGGTGATATTGGGGTTATATTGGGGTGATATTAGGGTGATATTGGGGTGATATTGGAGGTGATATTGGGGTGATATTGGGGGTGATATTGGGGGTGATATTGGGGGTGATATTGGGGTGATATTAGGGTGATATTGGGGGTGATATTGGGGGTGATATTAGGGTGATATTGGGGTGATTTTAGGGTGATATTGGGGTGATATTAGGGTGATATTGGGGTGATATTAGGGTGATATTGGGGTGATATTGGGGGTGATATTGGGGTGATATTGGGGTGATATTGGGGTGATATTGGGGTGATATTAGGGTGATATTGGGGTGATATTAGGGTGATATTGGGGTGATATTGGGGTGATATTAGGGTGATATTGGGGTGATATTGGGGTGATATTGGGGGTGATATTGGGGTGATATTGGGGGTGATATTGGGGTGATATTGGGGTGATATTGGGGGTGATATTGGGGTGATATTGGGGGTAATAATTAGGGTGATATTGGGGTGAGATGATAAGTCCATATATATATTCTTGACTGGCTCCAGCCCCGCCCTCCTGAACAGGATTCTAAACAGATGTGAGGAGGGTCCAGCCTGGTACTGGATTTAGAAAGTCACTTTCCACTTCATTTTTGAATAAATATTTGATGGTGTTTTTGATAAGAGACTGTTACTATGACAACGGCCTTATCTAAGGTCTGGACTTCATTAAAGCACCACGCTGACTACAGTGCAGTACACTGTGTACTTTTGTACTTATCACTGCAGCAGAATAAACAGTCTCTGGGCCAAACCACAGGATTAGAGTGAGTGACTGCGGAACAAAGGGAATGTGGACGTGGGAAAAGGCCAAAGATCCACCTGCAGGTGGATCACTGACTTCCTGACAGAGGCAGTGCGTGCAGCTGAGGAAGAATGTCTCAGACACTCTATCAGCACAGGTGCTCCACAGGGCTGTGTACTTTCTCCCCTGCTCTTCTCCTTGTACACAAACTGCTGCACCTCCAGCCACGACTCTGTGAAACTGATTAAGTTTATGGACGACAGCTCAGACGGGGATGAGTCCGGGCATCTGCTGAGGTAAAAAAGCTGCAGCGCAGATGATGGTGCAGCTCTACACGGCACATCACAGAGTCTATACATTTTATTCCTAGTTTGCAATTTTGTTCCCTGACAATGGAAACAAAACTTTTCTGATTCATATTTCTAATCTGAGACACCCTGACCTTACAGCTGCTCCAAGACATGATGGGGATCAGGTGTATTTACAAAAGTTAATTTTTTACCAGTTTTTAGTGGAGACTCCGCCCCCATCTTGGACAGGGGAAATTGACCAATCAGCTGTGAGCCACCATGAGGATGGTCCAATGGACTGAGATATTCAGAGCAGAGGAGGAACCAGAGCAGAGGGAGGGCGCGGCCTCGCATCACCCTGAGAGAGAGGAAAACCTACATTTACTTTTCCATTATTAAAGAGCAACTAAAGGCCAAGACCACTTTTTTAACTGATTAACTGTGTAAATGGGTCTAAAATAAATACACACACACATATATATATATATATATATATATATATATATATATATATATATATATAAATCTGACTTTTGGGTCCAAAGCTGTGCCTGTGTTGTCCTCTTTGGTTTCAACTGCAGCAGCTACATTTGAATTTGGTGATTGGACCTGCAGCCGCTGCTGAATCATACGCTCGGTCAGTACGTCACGACTGACCCCTGGGAGCCCCGCCCTTGTGTCGGATGTGGCGCAGAGGGGATGAGAACAGAGGGGTCCGAGCATTGTTATTAGCATCTTAGCATAGGGTGAACGTCAGCTCCTATCCAGATTAGGCAGCTGCTGTCAATCACCGGGCTAGAGCCCGCCTCCTCACCGGCTCCTCTCACGCCCCCGCCCCGCCCCCAAACCTCCGGGCACCGCCCACAGAGGAGTTTTGTGAAATTTTTCTTGCGGCTTAAGAAGGCTCTGCCACGTGTGTGAAGTGTTTTTTTTCTGGAATGTTCCACAGAAGGGCATTAAACGTTGATCTCCACGGAAACACCGGGGACTCCACCTAACCATTGAATAAAATGAAAAGACCTGTAATTGAAGAAAAGAAAGAACAGTCCAAAACCAAACTGTAGAACATTCCAGACAAAGCAATAACATGTTCATGAGACAAACAGTGACTAGTGCTTAGTGCACCTTCACCACATGTGAGTCTAAATGAGCCTTTATTGTCCCCCTAGGTACATTTGGTCTCTGCATTTTACCCGTCATTCAATGTCTCTGGGTTGATCCAGTCATGAGCAGTGGACCGACCATCGCCAATGTTTCTAGACTAAACTATTTGACAGTCCATCTCCTCAAAAGCCTGAGCAACAACATAAAGCAACAGAAACATCTGAAAATCAGCTCCTTTAGTCAGTGCAGAGTGTTACCTGTCTGAGGTGGAGGCTGCTTCATGGTCCTCCAGAGCTGCACTAGTCTTGGTTTAGATCCTGGATTTAGTCCTGGTCTTGGATGAGAGTTTGTCTTAGGTCCAGTTCTTCCTCCAGAGCAGGAAAGAAATGTGAGAAAGTGCAGGAAATACAGCCACACATTTGACCTGGAGGCGGGGCATCTGACCTGGAGGCGGGGCTCAGGCTGTGGCAGAGTGAGAGAGGCGAGATCAAACTGCAGTGTATATTTCAAATGTCAACTTTGAGAAATCAATTCATTATTTGTCACTGTTCAAAATTATAATAACTTAATTTCCCAGTTTCACATTTTTGTTTCTTTGTTCAAAGGTAAAGCAGCTCTGGTTCCATATTTTACTCTTGCACAAACGAAATAAACCACACTTCTCAATCACAACCGCAACAATTATTAAGCCGCTTCTGTGAAAATGCATGAATTAAGGTTAAGATATAATTTATGAATCCCTCATGAGGCATTTGACCATCTTTCAATGCCGCCGGGGCGACCAGTCTGGGGCGACCTGTCCGGGACGACCTGTCCGGGGCGACCTGTCCGGAGTGACCTGTCCGGGGCGACCTGTCCGGAGCGACCTGTCCGGAGCGACCTGTCCGGGGCGACCTGTCCGGGGCGACCTGTCCGGGGCGACCTGTCCGGAGCGACCTGTCCGGAGCGACCTGTCCGGGGCGACCTGTCCGGAGCGACCTGTCCGGGACGACCTGTCCGGAGTGACCTGTCCGGAGTGACCTGTCCGGGGCGACCTGTCCGGAGCGACCTGTCCGGAGTGACCTGTCCGGGGCGACCTGTCCGGAGCGACCTGTCCGGGACGACCTGTCCGGGACGACCTGTCCGGAGTGACCTGTCCGGGGCGACCTGTCCGGGACACATCTCCAGACCTTCAGCTCGTCATGGTCAGGACGACAGAAGCTGGAGGATTTGACCTGTTATGTTTTAGTTTGGGTCGAGAGCGGAAGATTTTCAGGAGATAAAGATCGGCTGAACATGAGAAGAAGAAAGTTTAAAGTCGATTAAACAATGTCATAGTGATGGACTTTTGAATCGTAGTTGAAGAGATTCAGAAAATGTATAAACAACCTGCTGAAAATGTGTTCAAATCAAATGAAATGGAATGATCCCATCGCACTGGCTCTTCTAAAACTCTGACATGTCAAAGAGGATTTTTCAGATTGTGTGACAAAGAAACTTCTGTTGCTCCAGTTCAAATGGAAGGATCAGCTGATCACGCCTCAGAACTGTGCAGTGAAGAACACATGACATGGAATCAAAGCAGAACAACAAGTCATATTTAATCAACATTGACCCCACTAAACGCCGGCCCGTGGCAAATACTCAATTAAACAATGTTCAAAACACTGATTTTAATTTAAATATATCAACATTTAAATCAAGAATCTGTGGGTTATTCACATACAAACATTTCTTTGGACAATTATAATATATTTGGTTGTGATGGACCCAGTAAAGGAGGCGGAGCACGAGGACTACTTCACCTTCCTTTCCACTTTTGATGATACTGAATTTCTATTTTTAGGTGAATATTGTTTGTTTGTCCAAAAAACAGTCTAAAAACATGTCATGAATGAACTGCTCCCACTTGACCCTAAAGACCCACTTAAAGCAACATTACTGGACATTATCTGAAGCATTAAGCCACAGAATGACCAATGTCTTTCCCCTGGATTTGAGTGACCGCGCTCCTATTGGATGAGCCCGGAACACAAAACGTGTTCAATCCAAATCAAGTATAACTTAAAATGTCCCATAAACATTTGAATGAATCAGAATCAGAATCAGAAAAGTGTTTATCGCCTTTGTCAATGAACAAAATTCACAAACATAGGAACTTGTCTTGGTGATTTAGTGCAACATAAAACAAAAGAGGAACAATTTAAGTCGACTCTGGATAAGAATAAACATTAGATAAAGAATAAACAACTGTTTCTGTCTGATCTGTTTTCTAGAACGCAACAGAACGCTGGACTTTTCCCATTACAACCTTTAAGGATATTACTGACGACAAAACTCTTAATTTAAATGTGTAATTAAAGTCAAACTAATGTATGCTGTTCTCCAAAAACACATATCTATTCTTACGCTCGATGGTAGTACACAGTAACTTATATTACTACAAATACCTGGGCATCTGGATCAATGATAAACTCTTTTTCAACACAAATCCAGGCTCAGTTCTCTCAGTTCTGGATTATTATATAAATATTATATAAATACACTTGGTCACTGTATATTACTTGTGTATTGGAACCCACCAAACCTGAACCTAATATGTGTTATATATAATAATAATAATAATAATAATAACTAATAATATTTAGTTTAGGTCGCTCTGTTGATCGCTCTGTCAGATTAAAAACTCCTCCCTCATCATCAATATGTTTGTCTTCAATAATGAACTTCTTTTAATTTGTTAAGTTGTATTCAGAGGAGCCTCCTTTACTCAGAGTCAGGGTAGAAATGCTAGAAAACATCTGCTTCTGAATAAATCCACTTTTCTATTTGGCATTTCCTTTTTAGTGCTGTTCATTTTGTATTTTTTGCATTTTATATTGAGTTTACCACATGTTTTAACCCCTTTCTATTTTATAATTATAATACATGAATAAATAAAGGGGGGACAGTTTTCTATCTTGTTCCACTTGTGAGTTGGACCTGGATCTGGTTCTTGGCTCGTGTCGTTCATTCCGGGCTCGGTCTGGACACGACCTGGTGTTGACTCTAACGGTTGAGAATATTTGCTCGGAATAAGAAAGTGCAAAGAAAATACTCTGGCGTAAAAATGTGAAAGATAAATATATCTCCATGTTTAGACCTGCAGGATTCACGAGGTCTAAACCGGGTCTGAACCAGTTCCAAACCAGGACTAAGCCAGGATTAGACCAGGACTAAACAAGTACTAAAGCATGAATAAACCAGGTCTAAACCAAGATGTTAAGTAAGTTCTACACCATATAAACCGGACCTAAATCACAACTAAATATGGGTTTGAACCTGGGACTAAACCAGGACTAAACCAGAACTAAACCTAGTTAAAACTTGGACTAAACAATATCTAAACCATAAGTCAGGTTTAACGAGAGCTAAATCAGGACTAAAACGTAGCTCATCCAGGAAATAAAGCGGTGATTAAACCAGGACTAAAACCACAAACCAAACCAGGATTATATTTATATTATTATAATATATAGATAAATATTCTATTTTAATTTAATAATAATTTAATACATTTCCCAGATCTGCAGATATAGTGAGTGTCCACCAGAGGGCGTCACTAATGGTTTTTAAGAATCACTCATGAAGCTTTAAAAACCTTTTATTTACACAAAAGACACAAAGAAACATTCTAAACGACAACTTCACAACATCTCAACATTTAGAAGGAAAAGTTAGGCACGTTTAATCTCAAACAACAATGTTTTTTAGAATGTGTTAAATCTTCAGACGAACAGTGGGACTTTATTCAAACTCAGATCTCTTTTAACAGACTCATAATGAACAAAAAGGAATCACAGTTTAATCTCAGGGTGGAACTGATATTTCTGCCATTTTGTGGTTCATTTTAGGGTCAATTCACATTTTGTGTGATACTTGAATATTAAGACATTTACAGGCACATTTGAGCATATTTATGATGAAAAAAAGGTATAATTGGTAGAGCTAAAAATAATTTTAGGATATACATTTTTGTCCCAGGCTTGTTCCACATCAGATATTTTAGTCCTACTATGGAAGATAATTATTTTGTTTATCATCAGTAATATTAAAGGTGGTATGGACGATTTTTTTCAGCAATTTTTTTTATCATATTTCCTCGTGGCGTGGATAAATCATTTGTCCTGCCAAGTATCAATCATAAAACGCACCTACCGCTCACCTGCAGCCGCGTGTGGCTCGTCCTCACGTTTCCGCGTGCCTAAGCGCATGGATCTATCATAATATAGTTCCCTCAGTGTACGGGGCAAAATGAAGACGGAGAAAGACAGTTCGAGCTGACGCAGAAGTGGACAGAAATCTACGGGGGACGAGCGATGCAATGAGCTCCGTCGCGCTAATAAACAAACGCACGTGTGTGTTGTATCAGAACGCAGCCTGCGTTCTCAAATCGCCGAAAAATCGTCCATACCGCCTTGAATTACTTCATGAGGTCAATTTCTCATTTTCCCTTTTTAGATTGAGCAAATTGAAAATGTTTATCGCTAAATTCAGTCACTGAAATACTGAATAACAAACTGGTGACAAATGATAATCGTCATGGAAACTTAATTCCTGGACTTAATTCCTCATTTATTGAGAATGATTCAGGCTTAATCACTTAATCACTAATACTCTAATCTTTAATTCAGGTTTTCCTAAGCCTGAATCAGGCTTAATAAACTATGTTCTTTATGAAGTCTTTGTTCATACTTTGTTCAGGTAAATTAAGGTGTAGTTATTATATTGTGGAACCACTGTTTTATCAGGGTAAAAAAGTTCAAATCTCAAATCTGATTTAAATCATCCTCCACCTCCTGTCTCCTCCCACTGGACTCAGGAGAGACATGCTGTCTTTAGTTCTGGTCTTTACTTCGTGTTCAGCCCTGGTTTTGTCCTGGTTTAGTCCTGGTTTAGTCCGGGTTTAGTCCCTGGTTTAGTCCTGGTTCAGTCCTGGTTTATCTCTGGTTTAGTCCTGGTTTCGACCTGGTTTAGTCCCGGCTTAGTCCCGGTTTAGTCCCGGTTTAGTCCCGGTTTAGTCCTGGTTTCGACCTGGTTTAGTCCCGGCTTAGTCCCGGTTTAGTCCAGGTTTAGTCCCGGTTTAGTCCCGGTTTAGTCCTGGTTTAGTTCTGCTTTAGTCCCGGTTTAGTCCTGGTTTAGTTCTGCTTTAGTCCCGGTTTAGTCCTGGTTTCGACCTGGTTTAGTCCCGGCTTAGTCCCGGTTTAGTCCAGGTTTAGTCCCGGTTTAGTCCAGGTTTAGTCCCGGTTTAGTCCCGGTTTAGTCCCGGTTTAGTTCTGGTTTAGTCCTGGTTTAGTTCTGGTTTAGTTCTGGTTTAGTCCTGGTTTAGTCCTGGTTTAGTCCTGGTTTAGTTCTGGTTTAGTCCTGGTTTAGTCCTGGTTTAGTCCTGGTTTAGTCCTGGTATAGTCGTACTTTCTTTCACATAAATCTCTTTGAACTGAACTCCTCGTCATTGTTGGTCTGAACCAATCAGAAAGAGTGTGTGGATCCCGGAGGCCACAAAGACCCGCCCCCTCGGCTGGGATTGGTTGGCTGCAAGAGGCCGTCACAGTTGATTGGTCCATGGAGCGAGGAGCAAGGTGAGGGGGCGGGGCTTATGTCTGCGCAGCTCCAAAGACAAAGTTGACTGAGAAATTATGACAGAAATATTAAACAATAACATTTATAAATGTCATAAATGTGAGATAAATATAGTTTAAATATAGTTTAAATATAGTTTAAATATAGTTTAAATATAGTTTAAATATAGTTTAAATATAGTTTAAATATAGTTTAAACATAGTTTAAATATAGTTTAAATATAGTTTCAGACCTGGAGCTGTGAGGAGGCTGAGGAGAAGTCCAACCTTCCACTTCACAAACTACAAAAAAGAAAAGGGTTAGTCCAGGACTAAACCAGAACTAAACCAGGCCTAAACCAGGCCTTAACCAGGGACAAACCAGGCCTAAACCAGAACTAAACCAGGCCTAATCCAGGGCTGAACCAGGCCTGAACCAGGGATAAACCAGAACTAAACCAGGCCTAAACCAGGCCTAAACTAGGACTAAACCAGGCCCAAACCGGGACTAAACCCGGATTAAACAGGGGCTAAACCAGGACTAAACCAGGACTAAACCAGAGATAAACCAGGACTAAACCAGGCCTAAACCAGGCCTAAACCAGGACTAAACCAGGACTAAACCGGGACTAAACCGGGGCTAAACTGGGGCTAAACTGGGGCTAAACTGGGGCTAAACCAGGACTAAACCAGCCCTAAACCAGGCTTAAACCAGGACTAAACCAGGGATAAACCAGGACTAAACCAGCCCTAAACCAGGCTTAAACCAGGACTAAACCAGGAATAAACCAGGACCAAACCAGGACTAAAACAGGACTAAACATTTGACGTACCTGGATGCTGGGGGCGGGGCTGCAGCAACGGGGTGGGGTAAGGGGTGTGTCTTCCCGAGTATCCATGGTAACTGTGATGCTTGTATCCGTGGTGATGGTAGGGATAAGCCCCACCTCCTGATGCCGGACAAAGTGACCAGCCCGGACCTGGACCAGAGAGACCGGGTTTAGTCCTGGTTTTGTCGCGTTTAGTCATTGTTTAGTCCTAGTTTAGTTCTGGTTCACTCACAGGACTGGATTCCCACTCTGGTCTCTGGTTCTGATGAACTCCTTCCACTTGGGTTTCTGTAGTACATAAACAAACAAATGTACCCGACTTGGACATATTGTACTTGACCCGACTTATAGAAGTGAATAGATTATTCATTTTCATAATTCAGAGAAACATGTACTGACAGAGACATGGCTCCTGCATTATTAGGACCATAGATATAAAATATTATGCCAATTGAAACACTTTTTAGTCCCGTTTTTTATTTTATTTTAATTTATTCTGATTCCAATTTTGCTCTTCACATTCACAAGATGGCCGCCACAATTACCACAATAGAATCCATTCTACCACCATTCAAACACTCTAATTGTATTATACCACATTAGATAATAGTTAATAAGTTGTTAAATTATGTGTGTGTTTATAGTTTCTGTTTTTTTAAATAGTTTAGGCCTTTATGTTGTCTCAGTGCAGGTCATACCTCTCCTTGGCATCAAGAAAAGCTTTGGCGAAAGGATTGTACTTGATTTTCAGAGCAGTGATCTGAAAAAGACAGAGAATTTAAAACTCTAATGTTCTGTAATATTTGAGCTTTTAAGAGTTTGAACATTTGTTCTGATTTGCTGTGGTCTGTGAGGTGAGGTGCATTGTGGGAGTCATATATATGGAAGAACTCCATATTTAATGTTATCAACTTATTTACTCTTCAAACATATTTATTTGAGGTTAAATATGAGCCCAATTCAAAATGTAAGTGTTTATGGACTTGATCAAACAGGTCAGTGCAGAGACACTTCAAGGCCAACTTACTTTTTATGCTGTACTTTATTTATACCTTGAACTGCACCATCACTGCACCATCAGGAAGTACATCCTCATCGGGAAGGCCCAGCAGAGGATGGACTTCCTGTGACAGGTGAGGAAATTCAAGCTGCCAGCGGAGATGATGGTGCAGTTCTACACGGCCATCATTGAGTCCATCCTCACCTCCTCCATCACCTCCTCCATCACCGTGTGGTACACTGGAGCCACAGCCAGGGACAAACAGAGACCACAGCACATTGTGCCTCTGCTGAGAAGGTGATCGGCTGCAGACTTCAATCTCTGCAGGACCTGTACGTCTCCAGGGCTCTGGGATGAGCCACTCCCCTCAGGCAGGAGGCCACTCCCCTCAGACAGGAGGCCACTCCCCTCAGACAGGAGGCCACTCCCCTCAGGCAGGAGGCTACGGTCATCCGGACCAGAACCTCCCGTCACAAGAACAGTTTCTTTCCCTCTGCTGTTGGACTCATGAACACTGCCTAAGCACCTTGCACTCACTGCACTGTTCACTTCTTATTGCACTACATAACTTTATATTTTATTATTTACATATCATGCCGTTTTGTATTCAGTGTTCAATGTTTTGTTATTTGTGTTGCACCAAATCACCAGGACAAGTTCCTGTTTGTGAATTTTGTTCATTAACAAAATGGCAATAAACCCTTTTCTGATTCTGATATTTAATGTGTTTGGTGATTACGTCTTTATCTAAAAATAAAAATTATGACACTTTTTTGTAAATGATTTTTCACTGAAGTGAACTCAACTTCACTTACATGTAGTGACCTGCAGATGACCTCTGGATGTCGTCATTGTGACAGGAATGCAGTTGTAAGGTTGTACCATGGTACAGGAGATTTATGACATCTCTGCAGGAGCAGAGTTTTCTCGCTTTGGGAAAACCTTTTACATCAAATGACTGCTTTGAATTAAAATAAACTCACAAAGCCATTTTCTCTACCAAGACAAAAGCTAAAATGCTAAAAAGACTATGCTGTTTTAGTAAACAATCATCTGATTACAGACTTTGTCCACAAGATAAATTTACTGTACATGATGTTATTGTGTTCTGCATGTTTATTCAACAGTTTTATAACTCGTCTTGTGAACAATACTAGCTTTGTAACTATGTGGCCTAATGATAATGCTAAACAATGGCTGCATTATTCTGTATCTTTTTCTCTAATCAGCTCTGACTCTGCATGCATGCTGATTGGTTGAACAATGGCGCCAAAACCCAACCCCCAGCGGTCAGTCAGAGAGAGAGAGAGAGAGAAGACCAACTAAGTTCTATCCTGTCTTCAAGAAAGAATGTCCTCAACCCGGGAGATGAGAAAAAGGGCTCATCTCTGGCCTAGCAATGCTAAGCAAACCCACAGAACAAAGAACATTCCAGAGACACGTCCGCAGAAGCTAACTTTTCTCTCCCATAAATAAGAGTTCTGTACCCGTTTTTCAGACTTGATTCAAACTGCATCATGCAAACTCAAACTAAGGATCATTTTGCAACTTTTCAAGTCCACAACGAAACTTAGATCCAGGACAGTCTCTTCAGACCAGCCTCATCTGTGAATCAGTGCAATGGCCCTTTTTATCTGAGGAACGCCTCAGAGGCAAGGAAAATGAACCTGATCCAGAGCTTCTGGATTGTGCCCTGCCCAGCGTGTGGAGTCTCTCCCAGCGTGACCCTTGAGTGAACTCAGGGGTCACGCTGGGAGACCCCTGAGTGAACTCTGCACAGTACAGACCAAAAGTGTGGACACACACCTCAGAGTGAAGGCAAAAGGGCCAACAAGTGCTAAGCATCTCTGGGAACTCTTCAAGGCTGATGGAAAACCATTTCAGGTGATGACCTCTTGAAGCTCATCAAGAGAATGCCAAGAGTGTGTGAAGCAGTAATAAAAGCTAAAGGTGGCGACTTTGAAGAACCTAGACTACAAGACAAATTTAACATTAACGTCAACATTAACAACAATTTAACTTAATTGAACTCAAATCACTCACTTAAATGATCTCAATGTCAGTTAAATGATCTCAATGTCAGTTAAATGATCTCAATGTCAGTTAAATGAAAGGTGAACTAAAGTCTCAACTGAAGTACCTCTTCGTTCTGGTAGGCGGTGTAGTGAGGTGCATTGTGGAAGTTGTAGTAAATGGTCACATCAAGTCCTTTTAGTGTCGTCAACGCACTCAAAGCGGCTTTACCAGTCACCCAAGTGTCTTGCCCAAGGACACAATGGCAGTATACACCTGAGGCAGCTGCGATCGCTGCTCATCTTCGGATGAGAAGACGAGCACTGTACCACTGAGCTACTGCCGCACCGCCACGTTCTGGTAGGCGGTGTAGTGAGGTGCATTGTGGAAGTTGTAGTAAATGGTCACATCAAGTCCTTTTAGTGTCGTCAACACACTCAAAGCGGCTTTACCAGTCACCCAAGTGTCTTGCCCAAGGACACAATGGCAGTATACACCTGAGGCAGCTGCGATCGCTGCTGATCTTCGGATGAGAAGACGAGCACTGTACCACTGAGCTACTGCCGCACCGCCACGTTCTGGTAGGCGGTGTAGTGAGGTGCATTGTGGGAGTTGTAGTACTTCCTCGTTTTGGTAGACGGTGTAGTGAGGTGCATTGTGGGAGTTGTAGTATCTCCTCGTTCTGGTAGGCGGTGTAGTGAGGTGCAATGTGGGAGTTGTAGTACCTCCTCATTCTGGTAGGCGGTGTAGTGAGGTGCATTGTGGGAGTTGTAGTACCTCCTCATTCTGGTAGGCGGTGTAGTGAGGTGCATTGTGGGAGTTGTAGTACCCCCTCGTTCTGGTAGGCTGTGTAGTGAGGTGCATTGTGGGAGTTGTAGTACTTCCTCGTTCTGGTAGGCGGTGTAGTGAGGTGCATTGTGGGAGTTGTAGTACCTCCTCGTTCTGGTAGGCGGTGACGGCGATGAACTGCGTCTCACTGAAGGACACGTTGGACACGAGTCTGTGTCTGGAGCCGACGCTCACGATGTGAATCTGAGGCTCGTATCTGTGCAGCGAGTTTAGAACAATCTGTTCAAGAGAAAACAGGTTTAAAGCAGGTTTAAACCAGGTCTGAACAAGATCTAAACCAGGTCTGAACAAGGTCTAAACCAGGTCTGAACAAGGTCTAAACCAGGTCTGAACAAGGTCTAAACCAGGTCTGAACAAGGTCTAAACCAGGTGTGAACAAGGTCTAAACCAGGTCTGAACAAGGTCTAAACCAGGTCTGAACAAGGTCTAAACCAGGTCTGAACAAGGTCTAAACCAGGTGTGAACAAGGTCTAAACCAGGTCTGAACAAGGTCTAAACCAGGTCTGAACAAGGTCTAAACCAGGTGTGAACAAGGTCTAAACCAGGTGTGAACAAGGTCTAAACCAGGTGTGAACAAGGTCTAAACCAGGTGTGAACAAGGTCTAAACCAGGTGTGAACAAGGTCTAAACCAGGTGTGAACAAGGTCCAAACCAGGTCTGAACATGGTCTAAACCAGGTCTGAACAAGGTCTAAACCAGGTCTGAACAAGGTCTAAACCAGGTCTGAACAAGGTCTAAACCAGGTCTGAACAAGGTCTAAACCAGGTGTGAACAAGGTCTAAACCATGTGTGAACAAGGTCTAAACCAGGTCTGAACAAGGTCTAAACCAGGTCTGAACAAGGTCTAAACCAGGTGTGAACAAGGTCTAAACCATGTGTGAACAAGGTCTGAACCAGGTGTGAACAAGGTCTAAACCAGGTCTGAACATGGTCTAAACCAGGTCTGAACAAGGTCTAAACCAGGTCTGAACAAGGTCTAAACCAGGTGTGAACAAGGTCTAAACCAGGTGTGAACAAGGTCTAAACCAGGTGTGAACAAGGTCTAAACCATGTGTGAACAAGGTCTAAACCAGGTGTGAACAAGGTCTAAACCAGGTGTGAACATGGTCTAAACCAGGTGTGAACAAGGTCTAAACCAGGTGTGAACAAGGTCTAAACCAGGTGTGAACAAGGTCTAAACCAGGTGTGAACAAGGTCTAAACCATGTGTCAACAAGGTCTAAACCAGGTCTGAACAAGGTCTAAACCAGGTCTGAACAAGGCAAGGCAAGGCAAGTTTATTTGTAGAGCACATTTCATACACAAGGCAATTCAAAGTGCTTCACAGCAGGAAAAATGCATTCAAATCACAAAGAAATTACAGAAAATTAACTAAATTAAAAATTATCAATCCAACTGATTTTCTAAACTAATAAAATCACAAACAAAAGAGAAGAGTGCAAAGAAAAAATCCTTTTAGTCATATGCGCAGCTAAACAAAACAGTTTTTAGCTTAGATTTGAACATTGTCAGAGTAGAAGCCTGTCTCACATCTTCAGGAAGACTGTTCCAGATTTTAGCTGCATAAAACTGAAACGCAGATTCCCCATGTTTTGTCCTGACTCTGGGCACCAGCAGGAGGCCGGTCCCTGAGGTCCTCAGAGTCCGAGATGGTTCATATGGCACTAACATATCCAAGATGTACTTTGGTGCTAGGCCATGGAGAGACTTGTACACAAGCAGAGCTGCTTTAAAGTCTATTATCTGAGCCACAGGGAGCCAGTGCAGAGACCTGAGAACAGGACTAATGTGATCATACTTCCTGGTTCTAGTCAGGACCCGAGCAGCAGCGTTCTGGATGTACTGCAGCTGTTTTACAGCTCGTTTGGAGAGACCAGTGAGCAGGCCGTTACAGTAGTCTAATCTACTGGAGACAAACGCATGGATAAGTCTCTCTAAATCTGGTTTTGACACTATATTTTTGATTTTGGCAATGTTTTTTAGATGGTAAAAAGCTGCTGATGTTATTGATTTGACGTGGCTATTAAAGTTCAAGTCTGAGTCCATTATTACCCCCAGATTTCTAATTTGGTTTGTAGGTTTTAGAGCGAGACTCTGGAGGTGACCGCTAACACTTTCTCTTTGTTTCTGTGGGCCAAAAACGATTATTTCAGTCTTGTCTGAGTTCAGCTGGAGAAAGTTGTTTTGCATCCACAAACTGATCTGTTGGATGCAGTGACAGAGTGAATCTACTGGTCCATAGTCACCTGCCGATAGTGAAACATAGATCTGAGTGTCGTCTGCATAATTGTGATAGGACACATTTTCACTGCGTATCAACTGACCCAACGGCAGCATGTAGAGGTTGAACAGAAGGGGACCCAGGACTGACCCTTGGGGCACTCCACAGGTCAGGGTCATGTGGTCTGAGACACAGCTACCAATTTCAACAAAGTACTTCCTGTCTTCCAGATAGGACCTTAACCAGTTTAGGGCAGTGCCAGTGATGCCCACCCAGTCCTCTAGTCTCTGTAAGAGGATCCCATGATCGACAGTGTCAAAAGCAGCACTCAGATCTAACAGAATTAAGACTGAGGCTTTGCCCGTGTCAGTGTTCAGGCGGATGTCATTTGTCACCTTGACAAGAGCAGTCTCAGTGCTGTGATGAGGTCTAAAACCTGACTGAAAAACATCAAATGAGTTGTTTATTAAGAGGAAATCTGTGAGCTGTTGGTAAACAACCTTTTCAAGGACTTTGCCCCAAAATGGCAGATTAGAGATGGGCCGGTAATGACTCAGTACTGCGGCATCAAGACTGCTCTTCTTTAGGAGAGGCTTTATGACCGCAGTTTTCAAAGACATTGGGAATGTTCCAGATTGAAGCGACATGTTAACTATGTGAGTGAGTGGTGCTAACAAACTGTTCAGCACAGACTTTAGAAATTTGGTGGGTAACACATCAAGGCAGCATGTAGATGAACTCAGACTGGTGATGATCTCATGGACAGTTTTGTCAGTTACTGGTGCAAAGTGAGTCAGCTCTAAGTGTCTTGGTGGTTTTAGGGTAATTTTTTGCATTGTGGGATTTATAGCATTTTTAATGCCCTGAACTTTGTCATTAAAGAATAATGCAAACTCATTACACTTGGATGTGGAAATGAGTTCTAACGGCAGCTGAGCTGGAGGGTTTGTTAATCTGTTTACAAGGTCTAAACCAGGTCTGAACAAGGTCTAAACCAGGTGTGAACAAGGTCTAAACCATGTGTGAACAAGGTCTGAACCAGGTGTGAACAAGGTCTAAACCATGTGTGAACAAGGTCTGAACCATGTCTACATAAACACTTCTCGTTCAGTCGTGTCCTTCTACTCGTGTGAACGTGGTGTGAGACTGTAAATCACCAATCACACTTCACTGTTTTTGAAAATACTCAGAACTGAAGTTGCAATACCAACGACATTTTTTAGATTAGTTTGATCTTACTAACAGACCAGAGCTGTGAAAAGTCTGACTGCAGATGTAAAACAGCTCGATTTAATGATAATGAGTGAAAGTCATCGTTTTTGTATAAACTATTGTCGAACTTTAATATATCTACATTTCAACCAAGCACTACCAAGGCCACTGCAACACACAGAATAAACACAATGTAAATAGGTCGGTGTAATCCCTCATTTGTCTAGGACTGTTCCATTCATCCAAGAGTCATTCTCAATCTAAGGACCTGGTCTGAGGACTCTCTTCCCCAGCACTGATTTTTTGTACCCATTTATATAAGACGGAAAAGACAATAAGGTAGTAAGGTGAGGAAAGTAGTAAAGACACATGGGTGAGACTAAACAGCCATCGCACAAGAGGCTTTATCAACAGAGAAGTCATGCAAATTCAGGACCACAGAGCGCCGTGCAACTTCATCTTGAAGCCACAAACCGCTCTTCTGAAGAAAGTGAGGTGAAGATTCTAAGCAGGAGGAGGCCAATTTTGTGAGACCCCCTCTCTTCCCTGGTTAGGAAACAGAACAGGCCAGTTTGATGGTAATCTGGTACTCATTGGTGATGAGGGAGCTGCAGTCAGCAAACAATAAGATTTATACAGCCCATTACAGGGCTGTTAGGGTAAACAAATAGATTAACCGAACAGGCTAAACATCTGAGTTCTCAGACCAAGTCCACAGATTGAGAATGACTTTTTGGATGAAAGTCAAAACATCTTGTTTTTCTCAAAGCGTTTTAAAGCGTTTAAAGCGTTTAATGAGGGAGGTGCTGAATCAGACAATGATCGTGTGGATTGATTGAAAAATTGTAAATTGATGTCTGAATCTAAGCCAGGATTTGTAAAGATGAGTTTCCCTTTGTTGACTTCCTCTTTATCGCCCTTCGTTGTAACTGTCTGTTCTCTGATTGACTGAAAGTTTTGGACCCTCTCTCCTCTGAATGGAGGGCAGTTTTGATTGGCGGCTCTTTCTGGCCCCTGATTGGCCGGTCTGGAGTGTTGTTGATGTCTAACAAGCTCCAATTAAGTCTGAACAAACAGCTCTGAGGACCCTGACCTGAGGGGCGTGCACATTAAAGCTTCTGTGTGTGTGTGTCTGTGTGTCTGTCTGTGTGTGTGTGTGTGTCTGTGTGTGTGTCTGTCTGTCTGTGTGTGTGTGTGTGTGTGTGTGTGTAAGAGTGAGAGTGCACGTGGCTCTCAAAGCCAGGCCAAATGAATTTCCCGGTAAAAAACATAATTACCATAATGCACAAATAAGCAGCAATTATTTCATTAGCGTGCGCTGTCTCATGCACGGATAATGGGTAAACACAAACAAGGAGCGTGCACGTGTGGGGGTGCGTGTGACTGTGCATGTGTGGGGGTGCGTGTGACTGTGCACGTGGCGGGGTGCGTGTGAGCGTGCACGTGAGGCTAATGCCACTTCACCAAAGCAAAACAAACTTATTCAAATAAAGAGGTAAATAAACTAAAGTCCCTGGTTTGGACTTTGTTTAGTCCTGGTTTAGTCTGCTTCCATACTTGGTCCTCAATTGAGCCCATTTTCGTCTTGATGTGGAATTGATTTGGTCTGGTTCTAATCCAGGTTCAGGCCTAAACTAATGCATGTTAGATTTGGGGTTAAGTCTTGGTTTAGTACCTATTTTGATGTGTTGAATGTGCCGTTTGTCCTGCTTTAGTCCGTGGTTTAGTCTTGTTGTGGTCCTGTTGTTTCAGTCCTGTTTTAGTCCCGGTCTAGTCCTGCTTTTGTCTTGTTCAGATCTTAAGTCTGTCCTGGTTTAGACATTGGTTCAGTCTTGGTACAGTCTTGGTTCAGTCTTGGTTTAGATATTGGTTCGATATTGGTTCAGTCTTGGTTCAGTCTTGGTACAGTCTTGGTTCAGTCTTGGTTTAGATATTGGTTCGATATTGGTTCAGTCTTGGTTCAGTCTTAGTTCAGTCTTGGGTCAGTCTTGGTTGAGTCTTGGTACAGTCTTGGTTCAGTCTTGGATTAGACGTTGTTTCGATATTGATTCAGTCTTGGTTCAGTCTTGATTTAGATATTGGTTCGAAAATGGTTCAGTCTTGGTTCAGTCTTGGTTTAGATATTGGTTCGATATTGGTTCAGTCTTGGTTCAGTCTTGGTACAGTCTTGGTTCAGTCTTGGTTTAGATATTGGTTCGATATTGGTTCAGTCTTGGTTCAGTCTTAGTTCAGTCTTGGGTCAGTCTTGGTTGAGTCTTGGTACAGTCTTGGTTCAGTCTTGGTTTAGACGTTGTTTCAATATTGATTCAGTCTTGGTTCAGTCTTGATTTAGATATTGGTTCGAAAATGGTTCAGTCTTGGTTCAGTCTTGGTACAGTCTTGGTTCAGTCTTGGTAAAGTCTTGGTTCAGTCTTGGTACAGTCTTGGTTCAGTCTCGGTTCAGTCTCGGTTCAGTCTTGGAACAGTCTTGGTTCAGTCTTGGTACAGTCTTGGAACAGTCTTGGTTCAGTCTTGGTTTAGATCTTGGTTCGATATTGGTTCAGTCTTGGTTCAGTCTTGGTTCAGTCTTGGTTCAGTCTTGGTTCAGTCTTGGTACAGTCTCGGTTCAGTCTCGGTTCAGTCTCGGTTCAGTCTCGGTTCAGTCTCGGTTCAGTCTCGGTCCAGTCTTGGTTCATTCTCGGTTCAGTCTCGGTTCAGTCTTGGTTCAGTCTCGGTTCAGTCTCGGCCCAGTCTTGGTTCAGTCTTGGTTCAGTCTCGGCCCAGTCTTGGTTCAGTCTCGGTTCAGTCTTGGTTCAGTCTCGGTTCAGTCTCGGTTCAGTCTCGGTTCAGTCTTGGAACAGTCTTGGTTCAGTCTTGGTACAGTCTTGGTACAGTCTTGGTACAGTCTTGGTTCAGTCTTGGTTCAGTCTTGGTACAGTCTTGGTTCAGTCTTGGTTCAGTCTTGGTTCAGTCTTGGTACAGTCTTGGTTTAGATCTTGGTTCAGTCTTGGTTCAGTCTTGGTTCAGTCTTGGTACAGTCTTGGTTCAGTCTTGGTTCAGTCTTGGTTCAGTCTTGGTTCAGTCTTGGTACAGTCTTGGTACAGTCTTGGTTCAGTCTTGGTTCAGTCTTGGTACAGTCTTGGTTCAGTCTTGGTTCAGTCTTGGTTCAGTCTTGGTACAGTCTTGGTTTAGATCTTGGTACTGTCTTGGTTCAGTCTTGGTACAGTCTTGGTTCAGTCTTGGTTCAGTCTTGGTACAGTCTTGGTTCAGTCTTGGTTCAGTCTTGGTTAAGTCTTGGTACAGTCTTGGTTTAGATCTTGGTTCAGTCTTGGTTCAGTCTTGATTCAGTCTTGGTACAGTCTTGGTTCAGTCTCGGTTCAGTCTTGGTTCAGTCTTGGTACAGTCTTGGTTCAGTCTTGGAACAGTCTTGGTTCAGTCTTGGTACAGTCTTGGTACAGTCTTGGTTCAGTCTTGGTTTAGATCTTGGTTCGATATTGGTTCAGTCTTGGTACAGTCTTGGTTCAGTCTTGGTACAGTCTTGGTTCAGTCTTGGTTCAGTCTCGGTTCAGTCTTGGTTCAGTCTTGGGTCAGTCTTGGTTCAGTCTTGGTTCAGTCTTGGTACAGTCTTGGTTGAGTCTTGGTACAGTCTTGGTTCAGTCTTGGTTTAGATGTTGTTTCGATATTGATTCAGTCTTGGTTCAGTCTTGATTTAGATATTGGTTCGAAAATGGTTCAGTCTTGGTTCAGTCTTGGTTCAGTCTTGGTTCAGTCTTGGTACAGTCTTGGTTCAGTCTTGGTTCAGTCTTGGTTCAGTCTTGGTTCAGTCTTGGTTCAGTCTTGGTACAGTCTTGGTGTAGATCTTGGTTCAGTCTTGGTTCAGTCTTGGTTCAGTCTTGGTACAGTCTTGGTTCAGTCTTGGTAAAGTCTTGGTTCAGTCTTGGTACAGTCTTGGTTCAGTCTCGGTTCAGTCTCGGTTCAGTCTTGGAACAGTCTTGGTTCAGTCTTGGTACAGTCTTGGTACAGTCTTGGTTCAGTCTTGGTACAGTCTTGGTTCAGTCTTAGTAAAGTCTTGGTTCAGTCTTGGTACAGTCTTGGTTCAGTCTCGGTTCAGTCTTGGTACAGTCTTGGTTCAGTCTCGGTTCAGTCTTGGTTCAGTCTTGGTACAGTCTTGGTTCAGTCTTGGAACAGTCTTGGTTCAGTCTTGGTACAGTCTTGGTTCAGTCTCGGTTCAGTCTTGGTTCAGTCTTGGTTCAGTCTTGGTTCAGTCTTGGTTCAGTCTTGGTACAGTCTTGGTTCAGTCTTGGTACAGTCTTGGTACAGTCTTGGTTCAGTCTTGGTTTAGATCTTGGTTCAATATTGGTTCAGTCTTGGTACAGTCTTGGTTCAGTCTTGGTACAGTCTTGGTTCAGTCTTAGTTCAGTCTCGGTTCAGTCTTGGTTCAGTCTTGGGTCAGTCTTGGTTCAGTCTTGGTTCAGTCTTGGTACAGTCTTGGTTGAGTCTTGGTACAGTCTTGGTTCAGTCTTGGTTTAGATGTTGTTTCGATATTGATTCAGTCTTGGTTCAGTCTTGATTTAGATATTGGTTCGAAAATGGTTCAGTCTTGGTTCAGTCTTGGTACAATCTTGGTTCAGTCTTGGTTCAGTCTTGGTACAGTCTTGGTTCAGTCTTGGTTCAGTCTTGGTTCAGTCTTGGTACAGTCTTGGTTTAGATCTTGGTTCAGTCTTGGTTCAGTCTTGATTCAGTCTTGGTACAGTCTTGGTTCAGTCTCGGTTCAGTCTTTGTTCAGTCTTGGTACAGTCTTGGTTCAGTCTCGGTTCAGTCTCGGTCCAGTCTTGGTTCATTCTCGGTTCAGTCTCGGTTCGGTCTTGGTTCAGTCTTGGTTCAGTCTCGGTTCAGTCTCGGCCCAGTCTTGGTTCAGTCTTGGTTCAGTCTCGGCCCAGTCTTGGTTCAGTCTCGGTTCAGTCTCGGTTCAGTCTTGGTTCAGTCTCGGTTCAGTCTCGGTTCAGTCTCGGTTCAGTCTTGGAACAGTCTTGGTTCAGTCTTGGTACAGTCTTGGTACAGTCTTGGTACAATCTTGGTTCAGTCTTGGTTCAGTCTTGGTACAGTCTTGGTTCAGTCTTGGTTCAGTCTTGGTTCAGTCTTGGTACAGTCTTGGTTTAGATCTTGGTTCAGTCTTGGTTCAGTCTTGGTTCAGTCTTGGTACAGTCTTGGTTCAGTCTTGGTTCAGTCTTGGTTCAGTCTTGGTTCAGTCTTGGTACAGTCTTGGTACAGTCTTGGTTCAGTCTTGGTTCAGTCTTGGTACAGTCTTGGTTCAGTCTTGGTTCAGTCTTGGTTCAGTCTTGGTACAGTCTTGGTTTAGATCTTGGTACTGTCTTGATTCAGTCTTGGTAAAGTCTTGGTTCAGTCTTGGTTCAGTCTTGGTACAGTCTTGGTTCAGTCTTGGTTCAGTCTTGGTTAAGTCTTGGTACAGTCTTGGTTTAGATCTTGGTTCAGTCTTGGTTCAGTCTTGATTCAGTCTTGGTACAGTCTTGGTTTAGTCTCGGTTCAGTCTTGGTTCAGTCTTGGTACAGTCTTGGTTCAGTCTTGGAACAGTCTTGGTTCAGTCTTGGTACAGTCTTGGTACAGTCTTGGTTCAGTCTTGGTTTAGATCTTGGTTCGATATTGGTTCAGTCTTGGTACAGTCTTGGTTCAGTCTTGGTACAGTCTTGGTTCAGTCTTGGTTCAGTCTCGGTTCAGTCTTGGTTCAGTCTTGGGTCAGTCTTGGTTCAGTCTTGGTTCAGTCTTGGTACAGTCTTGGTTGAGTCTTGGTACAGTCTTGGTTCAGTCTTGGTTTAGATGTTGTTTCGATATTGATTCAGTCTTGATTTAGATATTGGTTCGAAAATGGTTCAGTCTTGGTTCAGTCTTGGTACAGTCTTGGTTCAGTCTTGGTTCAGTCTTGGTACAGTCTTGGTTCAGTCTTGGTTCAGTCTTGGTTCAGTCTTGGTTCAGTCTTGGTTCAGTCTTGGTTCAGTCTTGGTACAGTCTTGGTTCAGTCTTGGTTCAGTCTTGGTTCAGTCTTGGTACAGTCTTGGTTTAGATCTTGGTTCAGTCTTGGTTCAGTCTTGGTTCAGTCTTGGTACAGTCTTGGTTCAGTCTTGGTTCAGTCTTGGTTCAGTCTTGGTTCAGTCTTGGTACAGTCTTGGTACAGTCTTGGTTCAGTCTTGGTTCAGTCTTGGTACAGTCTTGGTTCAGTCTTGGTTCAGTCTTGGTTCAGTCTTGGTACAGGCTTGGTTTAGATCTTGGTACTGTCTTGATTCAGTCTTGGTACAGTCTTGGTTCAGTCTTGGTTCAGTCTTGGTACAGTCTTGGTTCAGTCTTGGTTCAGTCTTGGTTAAGTCTTGGTACAGTCTTGGTTTAGATCTTGGTTCAGTCTTGGTTCAGTCTTGATTCAGTCTTGGTACAGTCTTGGTTCAGTCTTGGTACAGTCTTGGTTCAGTCTCGGTTCAGTCTTGGTTCAGTCTTGGTACAGTCGTGGTTCAGTCTTGGAACAGTCTTGGTTCAGTCTTGGTACAGTCTTGGTACAGTCTTGGTTCAGTCTTGGTTTAGATCTTGGTTCGATATTGGTTCAGTCTTGGTACAGTCTTGGTTCAGTCTTGGTACAGTCTTGGTTCAGTCTTGGTTCAGTCTCGGTTCAGTCTTGGTTCAGTCTTGGGTCAGTCTTGGTTCAGTCTTGGTTCAGTCTTGGTACAGTCTTGGTTGAGTCTTGGTACAGTCTTGGTTCAGTCTTGGTTTAGATGTTGTTTCGATATTGATTCAGTCTTGGTTCAGTCTTGGTACAGTCTTGGTACAGTCTTGGTTTAGATCTTGGTTCAGTCTTGGTTCAGTCTTGGTTCAGTCTTGGTACAGTCTTGGTTCAGTCTTGGTTCAGTCTTGGTTCAGTCTTGGTTCAGTCTTGGTACAGTCTTGGTACAGTCTTGGTTCAGTCTTGGTTCAGTCTTGGTACAGTCTTGGTTCAGTCTTGGTTCAGTCTTGGTTCAGTCTTGGTACAGTCTTGGTTTAGATCTTGGTACTGTCTTGATTCAGTCTTGGTAAAGTCTTGGTTCAGTCTTGGTTCAGTCTTGGTACAGTCTTGGTTCAGTCTTGGTTCAGTCTTGGTTAAGTCTTGGTACAGTCTTGGTTTAGATCTTGGTTCAGTCTTGGTTCAGTCTTGATTCAGTCTTGGTACAGTCTTGGTTCAGTCTCGGTTCAGTCTTGGTTCAGTCTTGGTACAGTCTTGGTACAGTCTTGGTTCAGTCTTGGTTTAGATCTTGGTTCGATATTGGTTCAGTCTTGGTACAGTCTTGGTTCAGTCTTGGTACAGTCTTGGTTCAGTCTTGGTTCAGTCTCGGTTCAGTCTTCGTTCAGTCTTGGGTCAGTCTTGGTTCAGTCTTGGTTCAGTCTTGGTACAGTCTTGGTTGAGTCTTGGTACAGTCTTGGTTCAGTCTTGGTTTAGATGTTGTTTCGATATTGATTCAGTCTTGGTTCAGTCTTGGTACAGTCTTGGTTCAGTCTTGGTTCAGTCTTGGTACAGTCTTGCTTCAGTCTTGGTTCAGTCTTGGTTCAGTCTTGGTACAGTCTTGGTTCAGTCTTGGTTCAGTCTTGGTTCAGTCTTGGTACAGTCTTGGTTTAGATCTTGGTTCAGTCTTGGTTCAGTCTTGGTTCAGTCTTGGTACAGTCTTGGTTCAGTCTCGGTTCAGTCTTGGTACAGTCTTGGTTCAGTCTCGGTTCAGTCTTGGTTCAGTCTTGGTACAGTCTTGGTTCAGTCTTGGAACAGTCTTGGTTCAGTCTTGGTACAGTCTTGGTTCAGTCTCGGTTCAGTCTTGGTTCAGTCTTGGTACAGTCTTGGTTCAGTCTTGGAACAGTCTTGGTTCCGTCTTGGTACAGTCTTGGTACAGTCTTGGTACAGTCTTGGTTCAGTCTTGGTTTAGATCTTGGTTCGATATTGGTTCAGTCTTGGTACAGTCTTGGTTCAGTCTTGGTACAGTCTTGGTTCAGTCTTGGTTCAGTCTTGGTACAGTCTTGGTTCAGTCTTGGTTTAGTCTTGGTACAGTCTTGGTTCAGTCTTGGTTCAGTCTTGGTTCAGTCTTGGTATAGTCTTGGTTCAGTCTTGGTTCAGTCTTGGTTCAGTCTTGGTACAGTCTTGGTTTAGATCTTGGTTCAGTCTTGGTTCAGTCTTGGTTCAGTCTTGGTACAGTCTTGGTTCAGTCTTGGTAAAGTCTTGGTTCAGTCTTGGTACAGTCTTGGTTCAGTCTCGGTTCAGTCTCGGTTCAGTCTTGGAACAATCTTGGTTCAGTCTTGGTACAGTCTTGGTACAGTCTTGGTTCAGTCTTGGTTTAGATCTTGGTTCGATATTGGTTTAGTCTTAGTTCAGTCTTGGTTCAGTCTTGGTTCAGTCTTGGTACAGTCTTGGTTCAGTCTTGGTTCAGTCTCGGTTCAGTCTCGGTTCAGTCTCGGTTCAGTCTTGGTTCAGTCTTGGTTCAGTCTCGGTTCAGTCTCGGTCCAGTCTCGGTTCAGTCTCGGTCCAGTCTTGGTTCATTCTCGGTTCAGTCTCGGTTCAGTCTTGGTTCAGTCTCGGTTTAGTCTCGGCCCAGTCTTGGAACAGTCTTGGTTCAGTCTTGGTACAGTCTTGGTTCAGTCTTGGTTCAGTCTTGGTACAGTCTTGGTTTAGATCTTGGTTCAGTCCTGGTTCAGTCTTGGTACAGTCTTGATTCAGTCTTGGTACAGTCTTGGTACAGTCTTGGTTCAGTCTTGGTTCAGTCTTGGTACAGTCTTGGTTTAGATCTTGGTACAGTCTTGGTTCAGTCTTGGTACAGTCTTGGTTCAGTCTTGGTACAGTCTTGGTTCAGTCTTGGTACAGTCTTGGTTCAGTCTTGGTTCAGTCTCGGTTCAGTCTCGGTCCAGTCTCGGTTCAGTCTCGGTCCAGTCTTGGTTCATTCTCGGTTCAGTCTCGGTTCAGTCTTGGTTCAGTCTCGGTTCAGTCTCGGCCCAGTCTTGGAACAGTCTTGGTTCAGTCTTGGTACAGTCTTGGTTCAGTCTTGGTTCAGTCTTGGTACAGTCTTGGTTTAGATCTTGGTTCAGT